>NC_056725.1:507816954-508031954 GCF_019279795.1 Protopterus annectens | reverse complement strand
TTAAATGTTAGTAGTAAGGATTGTTTAGTTTTGGTTCAAGCTTTCCATGCTCTCTTTGATGCATAAGGGACATTGTTTCTTTGGGAAGCCTTGGTGCCCGGTTTGATTTTAATCTAATTTTTCTAGTGGGAGGTAGAGAGTCTAGAGTGTTAAGGAAGATGCTATTGAATGTACTTACTGCATTGTCGAGAGGTAGTTCTTTAAGGATGGACCAGTCTGTGTTTGCAAGAATATGGTTAAATTGGTTGACATCAAAATGGGATAGTTTACGGCAATCTTTAGTAAGGTGTGATTTGGGAGTTTGGCAGGAGTATCTGAGAACAGAGGTAGGGAGATGGTCACTAAGGGAGTCTGGTAGGGACGTAGGGTTGTGGTAGTATTGGGGGAGTTAGTAAGTATCCAGTCAATGGTTGAGCTGGATGAGGAGTTTTTGTGAAAGTGGGTGGGGGCTGAGATTAGTTACTGGAAACCATGCAAGTTGATACTGAGTTGTGGAGAGTCAGAAATAAGTTTGGACCAGTCTATGTTCATATCTGCAAGGATAAGGGTTTCATAGGGTACAGAGTGGGAGAACCAGGATAAGCTATTTTCTAGTATGGGCAGGTTGTTTCCTGAGGGGAGATAAATGGAGGCAATAGCAAGTTTTTTTGCTGGGATTCAAGTGGCAGTTTGCGATGATAAGTTCAACTGGGTGGAAGTCTGGAATAGGTAATGGAAGGGGAGAGATGTTTAAGCTATTGGAGCAGAGAATGGCTACGCCAACTCTTTTTTTGGTTACTCTAAGTGGTAGATGTAGCCTGGTGGAAGTATTTCGCTATTGGAAATATGTGGTTTGAGTCAAGTTTCTGACAAGGAAAGAATATGAGGTGTAGTGCGAGTTATCCATGCGTGTAAGTCCGTGATTTTGTTAGATAAACTTTGAATATTGAGAGAGTAAATAGGTGCTTAGGTAGGGATGTATTTTGAGTTTGTGGATGTGCGTGGTTGGAAGTATAAGGGGAGGAAAGTGTGGGAGTAGTGTTGGGTATAATTTGAGTGATGGGGCAGGAGGAGGGGCCAGGGTTGGGATGGATTTTGCCAGAGCAGTGTAGGTTATTTGGGAGAAGAGAGATTATAGTAATAGGTAAGTGGAGTTTGTAAAGCTTAGGTTTAGATTTGATGGTAGGTTTGAGGATATGGAGTAAAGAAAATTTGTGTAGACATGTAGTGGGGGAAGTTAAATAGAGTTGGGGAGATAGTCACAGAGTGAGCAGATGATGGCTTGTGGTATGTGCAGGCGGTAGGAGAGAGAGTAGGAATGGGTCGAGTTAGGTGGCAGTGGTAAGCCGTATTGATAGAGAGAATAAGGAAGAGTATGGTAGATATGCGAAGGTGTTTCATATTTAAGTCCTGAGGAGTAGGAAATAAATTTGACAAATGTAGATTAGGTGAGAGATATAAAGTAAGGGAGATGGGCTGAGGACTGTGGATTTAGCTGGAGGCAGTTAGAGATTGAAGGCTGGGACAGGAGAGGGGTGTGCGGTATTTGCAGGAAGTGGTGTAAGAATGGAGGTGGGATAGGAAGGGGAGGGACTGGTCAGAGATGGTTAGGGATTGAAAGGAGGGGACAGCAAGGGTGTGTGTTTCTTTGCAGGAAGTGGTGTATGAATGGAGGTTGGGGCAGGAAGGGGAGGGAGTGGTTGTTATAAAGGAAATTGTAATGGGGTGGGAATGGGGGTAGGGTAGTGGAGCGTAGTGAGACTGAGCGCGGCGAGGGACAACGGAGCGGGACTAGCCCTCCACCAGGACTGAAGCATTAATTAATAAAGCTATCATTCATGCAGTACAAGAAATAGGTCAGTATGTAACTGCAAATGTAGTAATAAAAAAGGCTTAACAGCTCTGAAGTAGGGAGAAAGTACTGGTGGCTCTGCTTAAGTCTAAGTCAGGGGACACACAAGACTACAACTCCGATAGAAAATTATAGGGGAAGGATTTGGAAGGGAACTTTTATGGAACAGACAAGGTTAGATTTGGCTCGATTTACACCATTCAGCCTGAAATCAGCCAAGGTAGTGTTTTACCTGCATGTCTGCTGCCATCTAGTGGTAAGCAGAAGTGTACAATTATTGTAACCTTCACAAAAAGGGAAAAAACGTGAATGCTACCGGGTGTAATAGTAAAAATGAGAAAACTAAGTAATCTATAGTATTGGCTTGTCTTGCGAGTGTGCTCACCTGAAATAATTATCACAGAGATGGCTTAGATTTAAACACTAAAACAGTTTAAAATTGCAATGATTCAGCAGTTACAATATGTTGGCACGTACGCTGAGTTCTGGAATGTAGAGGTCGGGCTGAGGCAGGTTTAGGTATTGCTCAGGATAAATACATTCTTGAGGGGATATTAAATTCACTGGAAGGGGGAGTTGACTTGCCTTGAAAATGTGGAGAATAGCTGTAGGAGACAAGGAATATAAGTTTGGTGAGTAGAAACAAATAGGGGTTTTGGCAAACAGTCTGCGCTAGAAAGAACAGTATCAGGGTAAAAAGGAGAGAAGGCTACTGTGTAGTCCCAACACTTATAAAATAAGTCAAAAATAGCAAAAGCAAGTAAGGGGATAGAGCCAGAGCTAACTATTGTAACTATCAACTATAAAAGGCTAATAAACTGTACAAAGATTCAGTGGGTACTGTCGCAAGATAGCTGTTCAGTACACAGTAAATGGTGGATAAGCGATACTCACAATATCCTGGCAGTATTTTATCAAAAGGAGTTAGTTTGCAAACACATCTTAATATCAGCAAAAAACAAAAAATAAAGCTCTAATAAAATAAGTAACAAAGGACCACAGCTCCAAAGGCAAACCAAAACTTTAATCTGTGAGTGCTTTTGTTCACTCAAATCAAATGAACCTCTTCAGACAAATTCAGACAGTAAAACCCCTCATTATATAACCAAGAAATCACATGACCAATAAAATGCATTACATCACAAGCATAAAACTGATTGTTAAAAGGCATATACATATTTATAAAGATATTTACATATACTTTAAAAGAATTTTTAAGCACAAAGTGGAGAATTGTTAATATATAAAAAACAATCAAAAAGGTGCATCCATACAAACCTGTAAGTACATATTATCTTATAAGAACATTCTATATTGAATTTCATAAATTCATTCAGCTTAATAAACTTTTAAGCTTGAGTAAACACATAACAGAACACTGCTCATTAAGGCCTGGGTAACTATGCGCATTTAAGGTAAGTTGCCACCATAACTCTTGTCTTTCAAGTAAAAGGGAAGTATGCCCACCTCTAGGATCCTCCATCACCTAGTCGATCATCTTAAATTTAAAGTGGTGTCCAGGCTGTCCCTAATGTGGCTGGCCAAAGCATTAATGTGAAGTTGTTCAATCTCGTCGTTTGTTCGTACATGTGGGTTCAGCCACTTTCCAAGCTCAAGATCTTTGAGTAGCTCAAGGCACAGTCCCTATCCCATGATGCTCTCTGACTAACCTTAGATCTAGTTTGCCGCTGCAAAGGATCGCACGATCTTCAGAGAAGCTCGGGCCAGTAAACCTTTTTTCTTGTCTTTGGACTAAAATTTTGAAAAATTTTCCGCATAGTTAAAATAGCTAGAGATATATATAGCGATTACGTTATTTTGGGGGGCATATAGCCTATCGCATGTTTATATATATATATATTTCTTAGAACTTGGAGCGGTTGCTCATGGGCAGTTTAATGTTGTCTGCTACCGTTACGTTTTAGTTGGCAGGGCTCTGTCGACTTGTGTTTCCTATCCCTTTACTCTTCGATAGTTTGTTTTTTGATATAGATATTTAGATTCCTAGATAGATAGGTATTTTTGGATTGCATTTAGTATGATATACTTGTTCTTACTGTACCTTTAGTGTTTCTCTTTATCAGGGTCTGATGAGGGGTTCTTGCTATTATGTCGGATTAGAAACAGAAATCAGGTTTTAAGAGGTGTAGCTGTGGGCAAAAGATGTCCATTATGGATAACCATGTTTCCTGTGTGCATTGCTTGGGACCAGTACATTTACAAGAGGATTGCTCCATCTGCCATTCCTTCAGCAACAGGGTTCTATTAGAGAGGCAAAGGAAGTTGGAGGGCTGTTGAAGCCAGACTTTCAGGAAGCATTGGTCAAGGCTGACCAGACCTCCAAGTCTTTGAAGGGGTTGAAGTCTTAAAAGGTGTCCTCGGGACCCAGGTCCTCTGTTTCGAACACCTCTGTGAAGGCACAGTCACCGGCTCCTCAGTCTTTGGAGCTGTGCACCGAGCTGATATCTTGCAACCAACCCCCACTGCTGGAGCAGGTGTCAGAGGTTTACAGTCTCCGATCCTTAGTTCGGTGGCTTCTTCGGCTCTTTCGACTCGTTCTTCGGGGACACTTTCAGACATCAATGTGGACCGTGTGGTGCAGAGGCTCTTAGAGAACCCGGCATTGGCCAAATTACTCTCTGCTTCGTGCCAACTGACTTCAAAGCCTGCAACCATCCCATTGGCTGTTACTACTCCTCCTCCCAGGCAAACCGAGCCTTCGGAGCCAGAAGGAGAAGATCTGATGATTGTGGAACCCTCGGAGCCGAGGCCTGTCCCAATGCCTTCGGTTCCATTCGAAGAATCTAGGAGCCGACATTCCCTCGTTGGCTCTGGGGGGGGGGTCGAACCGATGCATCGGTTTCGACTCTTCCTTTTGGGGCTTCGGCGCAGATGAACTCGGCTCCATCCTTTGGTTTGGAGCCCGTGGCCTCGGCACCGGGGAGATTGCCATCTTCCTCGGACCCGGTGGATTCTTTGGGTTGAGACACCGGTGCCTTCGATGCCATGAGGAGGGTTATGTCTGCTAAGACCCTCACATCCTCTGATCTTTCCTCTTCCACCCCTAAAGGGCAGGCGTTCTGCCTCTACATCGCAGGTTCCTACCAAATGCCGAGACCCAGAGCCTCAGGTAACCCCATCGAGCGACCTCTGATCTACTGAGACTTCACCAGACGCCCCCACTGATGAGTTTCCCAGAAAGAGAATGTGCAAGAGGAGGCATTTGGATTCCCCTCAGGAATCCTTGACATCAGACACCGACTTAGAGGAATCAGAATGGTCCCCACGGTCCCCCTCGGAGGATGTATCCTTTGCAGATATCCTGGAAATATTAAAGCAGAGGGGTGATTGGCAGTCCGTTACCCCTACTGAGGATGAGTAGGTGCTTCTGCAGTTCTTTGGGTCTCAACCTTCCACCTCCTGGATTACTCCGTCCTTTGACGAATTAATGGATTTGGTCACTCAAAGGGCATGGGAGTCTCCTAATTCCATGGAATCGTTCCCTCAGAGGCCTAACAAATTTATCACCTCCCCCCAGACAGGACTTTTCTCATAAAGGGAGTTCCCGTTGATGCCATGGTGGTGGCGGCGTCCACCAAGAAAGAGAGGTCAGAAACCTCTTCTTCTGTCCATCCTCCTAATAGAGATTCTAGGACGATGGACAGATACGGGAAATGCATCTTTAGTTCTGCGACATTTGCCATGAGATCGCTTAACTATTTAACCCATTTCACCCATCTTCAACGAGATCTCCTCAACGAGCTTGGAGGTACTCTAAAAGGCAACACAGGTGGTGCTGTCTCTGAAAAGGTGACGGCACAGCTTAACACCCTTAATTCTATTGTGAACTCGTCCATGCAGCTCATTTCTTATGCAGCCGATGGGTCGAGTCGAGCAGCAGGTTCAGTGATAGCTCTGCGGAGACAATCCTGGATGCGCTTATGCTCCTTTGCGGAAGCCTTCAAGTCTTCCTTTGTCAACACCCCATTTGATGGCTCTTCCCTGTTTGGGCCCAAAGTCAAGGAGACTCGCTAGGTGTGAGCAGGAGGGAAAGACACTATCTGCTGTAGGAGTCTGTTTTTCCACCCTTACTAGACCATAACCCAAAGGGCAGAGAGGTGGAAAAATGTGGTTCCGGAAATCCCCAGGAGCTTTCCAGAACACACGTAATGAACTCCCTTCCAGGGGCAGAGGAGGGGGCAATAATGGAAGACGCCGCCAGAGCGGCAGTGGGGGTCCACAGAAACAGGGTGACAGGGAGCAGTTCCTTGGCAAGCCCTATCAGTGTTCCTGAAAGGAGGCCCGACTGTTGAGCTCTGGAGGCAGTCTGTTGTCACTTGGATTTGTACCCAGATGCCTGGCTAGGAATTACAACAGATTCTTGGGTACAAAGCATAGTTACCAGAGGTTACATCATTCCATTTTCAGAATCCCCTCCTATTTGAACAAGAATCCCAGATGTCCACCCAGTCTGCAGCATCAAGCAGCCATAGAAATCCACAAGCTGCTAGAAAGAGAGTCATCCAGCCAGTCCCGGCGGACCAGACAGGATCCGGAACTTACTCCAGGTTCTTTTTGGTTCCAAAGAAAATGGGGGACTGGAGGCCCATTTTAGACCTCTGCAGACTCAACACCTTTGTCAAGAAGGAAAATTTCCGGATGGTCACGCTTCAATCGATACTACCATTTCTAGGAACGGGTGATTGGATGTGCTCTATAGATCTCAAGGATGCGTACTACCACATCAAAATGGCCAGACCACCCAGAGATCATTTGCATTTCCGGCTGGGGGCCAATCACTACCAATTCCGAGCACTACCCTTTGGTCTCACCACAGCCCCCAGAGTGTTCACCAAATGCATGGCAGTGGTTTCAGCTCACCTGAGGCATCTATGATTCTGGGTGTTTCCATATCTGGACGACTGGCTCCTAACCGCCACCACCAGGCATCAACTGATTCTCTCCAGAGATTACACAATCTGTGGCAAAAACACCACACAGGTCAAAAGTAAATAAGAAAACACACAGCCAGCCAGTACTTCACCAGTAACTTGCTTTTCTTTATTCCAACGATCTGGTACCTCGGCAATTCGCCTTCAAGGATCACAATTAATTCAATACAATCATTACATTTATATACTTTCTCATTTTAACAATTAACAAATTAATTTCCTAATTAATCAATTTAACAATAAAACATTTATTTTTAAAGTGACCATAAACCAATTGTAAATTTCTATAATATAAATGTAAATGTATGAATAAATAAATAAATAACTAAATAAGTGAACGTGTACTATGCATGAATAATTCATTAAATGCCTAATTCTTAATTCATACCATTAGGCTTTAAGGTATGGAACTTAAAAATCATTCTAGTCTCAAGCTCCAGTAGTTTTCCTACAACATCATCTCCCCTCTGAAGGAAGGGTTTCCCCAAAACACTAAATGTTAAACTTTTAGAAGACCCACCATGTTTCTCTTGAAAGTGCTTAGCAACAGGGCTGAACAGATTTTGGTTCCTTGTATCTTTTAAATACTCCAAAATCCGTATCCTTACCATCCTTTTGGTTTGTTCTATATACCACATATTTTTACATGAACATCCCAAGATATAAACCACCCCTGTTGATTTACAATTAAAATGGTGTTTGGGAGTAAAATTTACATCATTAATAACACTCAGGTTCACAACCTTATCACAAATATTACAAAAACCACAGCGGTATGTACCCAACTTTGAAATCATGATGTTCTCTTTCCTTTCAATTAAATTATTTAACAATTCCTTAAGATTTTTCCCTCTCTTATATGATAACGTGATATGTTTGGGGAATAAATGACCAATCAATTCATCATCACTGACTAAATACCAGTATTTTCTAACCAATAACACTAGTTTGTCAGAAAAGGCAGTGAACTTCGTTACATAAAAAAGTTTTTCAACTTCTTTATTCTGTTCCATGGTCAACTCTTCATGTCTGGATTCAGAATTTATCATCTCTACTTTTCTTCCGAATAATTTTCTTCCAAGTAATTTATCCCTACACGCTAATAACTGTGTTTTGTTGTAACCTCTTTCACCCAACCTCAGCACAACTTAGATTTTTCACTAGTGTTACTAGTATGGTCAGATATTCTCTTAAATTTACCATAAGGTAAAGCCTTCAATAGATGATCAGGATGCATGCTCGTCACATGTAAGAACATATTAACTGAGGTAGATTTTCTGTAGGGCCTAAATCCAATGTTCTCCCCATCTACAAATAGTGACAGATCCAAAAAATTAATCTGTGTTCTATTTAATTCATAAGAAAAAGAAAGACTGTGCCCATTATTATTTAATACCTCAAAAAATTCAAAGAAATCAATTATATCTCCCCTACATATGAAAATAAGATCATCAATAAAGCGCTGATACAATATCACATTATTCTTAAAGAAGTCAGTGGGATAAATGAATGTTTTTTCAAAAAAAACCCATATATATGACAGCATATGAGGGCGCAAAAGCTGCCCCCATCGCTGTACCTTTCACCTGCAAAAAGTAACTATTGTTAAATAAAAAATAATTATGGGTCAAACAGAACTCTAATAGACTTACCAAAAAATTAGTTCTTGGCCCTTCACCTAACATATCATAAATGGAATCCAGTCCCCATCTGATGTCTATGTTTGTGTATAATGATTTAACATCTATAGTTACCCAGTAATAATCTTGATGCCATTTAATTTTAGATATGCTATTAATAAGATCCTGAGTATTGGAAATGTGAGCTGTAACCCTGCTTAAGTATGCTTTCAGATGAAAATCCAAAAAAGTATTTACATTGTCCAAAAAGGAGCCTAACCCTGAGACTATGGGCCTACCAGGTGGTTTTTGTAAGTTTTTATGTACTTTAGGTAGAGCGTACAAAATGGGTATAGCAGGTTTTTTAATGTATATTCTACACACATCTCTATGTTCAAAAAAGCCCAAACGTTCTCCCTTTTCTAACAAAAATAATAATTCATCATTAAACATCTGGGTTGGCTCACAATCCAATTTTTTATATTCTTCACCATTAGAAAGTAGAACATCAGCCATATCACAATAGTCAGATTTGTTCATAATAACCCAATTCCCACCTTTATCAGCATATTTAAATATGAAATTAGATTTAAACTTTTTCAATTCTTTTAATGCTTGCCATTCATTTTTACTTAGGTTATAGCATCTTTTTTCTTTACAAAATATTTTATATGCTGTTTCAACTTCCCTAAGAAGAACGTTAAAGAAAATCGAAATGTCAGGTACAGTGATACTGGGTATGAACTTGTTAACATTTTTTAGATATGGTACATTCAATTTTCCATAACCAGTATTATAATTACTTTCCTGGTTAGTTTGTACATCATTTTCACACAACTCATTGAGGTCTGACCAATCATAGTCATATATAGACAAATTCAAAAGGCTATCATCTAAATCAGTGCTACAAAACATTAGGTTCAAAACTTTCAGAAAATGACTCATCTTCTTTTTTAAAATGAACTTTAAGCAGCAACTTTCTAATGAAATCTTTGATTTCAAAATAAATGTCTGCAAAAGAAGGAAAAAACGTTGGTATGAATTTACTGCCTTTATACAAAACATTTTTCATGTCATTAGTCAATTCCAAATTAGATAAATTAATGCACATTAAAGTCTCTATAACAACATTTGTTTGAGTGAAACCAGCTTCACATACCAGTAAGTTATTTAAAGCGGTTTCTTCCCTTCCTTCCGTTTCGTCCCTTATTCGAACTGTTCGTATGAAAGGAGTCTCCTGTATTAGAAGAGACTAAAGCACCATCAAGCACTTCAGCTGCACTAGAAGTCGCTGAAGTGTTAGCAAAAGTTACATTTTTCAAAACACTCCTTTCCGATGAAGACGCTAAAGATACTGAAAAGCCGCGTTGTCTCTGACTTGCATTTCTAACCTTTGACCTGCTACGCACAGGTTCTCGTTGCCATGAAAACAATATACCAGTCTCAGTCTTTCAAATCACTTATAAGCTTGTTCCGCTTCCTCTGGATGATCTCTCCCTCTAATTTACATATTTTCTCATTTACTTTCAAGGTTTGCATCCTATAACAGGACTCCCCCACCACCTCATCCTGTAGGTGCAAAATCTCCTTTTTCAACTTTTCATGGGCTCTCAAATTACGTTTGATTAGAGTGCGAAGCCAGCTAATGGTACAAGATAGAGAAGCCTGTTTCCACTCGTCTAGGAGATCAGACTCCTCTTCAGAAAACTGTGTGGCAGGTAACTTATCGATACGCAGCCCCCTCAGAGTAATGTTTAGACTAACATATTTCTCCAAGAGGCGCGTATCCAGATATAAAGCTATTTCATTAGTCATTAGTCTTTCCAGTTGCACAAACCGCCCGTTTACATCACTATCAGTACCCACATTCCAGAGATCCATAGTGATGTACTTTTTGTCACGCTCACTCATTATATCAGAAAAAAGCATTGTTCCTGACATATTGCTCTGTTCAGAGCCTTCATTACCTTGCGACATATGCAATGTAGAATAGTAAATAAACTGGTAAATAAACTGGTGAAGAAACTGGCAAATTCTAATAGCAAAAACACCACACGGGTCAAAAGTAAATAAGAAAACACACAGCCAGCCAGTACTTCACCAGTAACTTGCTTTTCTTTATTCCAACGATCTGGTACCTCGGCAATTCGCCTTCAAGGATCACAATTAATTCAATACAATCATTACATTTATATACTTTCTCATTTTAACAATTAACAAATTAATTTCCTAATTAATCAATTTAACAATAAAAAAATTTTTTTTGAGTGACCATAAACCAATTGTAAATTTCTATAATATAAATGTAAATGTATGAATAAATAAATAAATAAGTGAACGTGTACTATGCATGAATAATTCATTAAATGCCTAATTCTTGATTCATACCATTAGGCTTTAAGGTATGGAACAATCTGTGCTCTCAGTTAGGCATAACCATAAATTTTGGAAAATCTGCTTTATTACCATCACAGCATATTTCCTTTATAGGAGCAGATCTAGACACCACCACTGCCTTGGTCAGGTTGCCTCAAGCAAGAGTCATCTCTCTACAAAATCAGGTGTCCCACTTGCTAATGGAAAGAAGAGTACCGGCCTCCCAGGTTCTGAAGGTATTAGGTACCATGGCGGCTACGCTCATAGCGGTTCCTCTGGGACAAATTGCACATGAGAATACTCCAATGGTTACTTTTCATCCAGTGGTCTTATCTGCATCTTCCAATGTCATTCAAAATTCTACTGACAAATGCTTGCAAAAAGGAACTTCTTTGGTGGTTGAACAGCCAACAGGTAACTGTAGGTCGTCCATTTTTACTTCCCCCTCCTTCAGCCATGGTGACCATGGACGCTTCCTTGATAGGGTTGGGGGGGCTGTTTCAGGGAAGAACTGTCCAAGGTACTTGGTCAGAGATGGAATCCCATTTGCACATCAATGTCCTAGAGCTGAGAGCGGTATTTCTAGCATTGCAGCACTTTCACGACTCTCTACCACGGGAGACGATTGCAATCCAGACGGACAACATGTCGGTGGTCTGGCATATCAACAAACGGGAGAATCAAGTCTTACCCCTTATGCTGAGAGGCCCTGAGAATTTGGCAGTGGGCTGTAGTCACCGGGCCCTTTCTGATACCAACACACATCCCGGGGACATCCAATATGATAGCGGACAAACTGAGCAGAGCCATTCAGTTGCCCCATGAGTGGTCCCTCAAAGAACAAGTGGTGGAAATTATATTCCGCAGATTGGGCCAGCCATGCTGTGGCCTTTTTGCATCCCCGATGAATGCCAAATGCAGAAGCTACTCTGCCCTGTATTCTTCACTAGGGGGACTGCCCAAGGGATTCGCTCATGCACAGTTGGCCCTCTGGTCTCGTTTATGCTTTTCCACTAACCTCTCTGATTCCCAGATTTTTACAGAAAGCCAAAAGCTTGGGAAGTACTGTTATTCTGATAGCCCCGTTTTGGCCTTGGCAGATGATGGAGGAAATGCATCATTTTGCAGAAAGATTTTTTCATGTTTAATGGTACATACTACCTACAGAAAAGGGGAGTAGCTATGGGGTCCCCATGTGGAGGTAGTTTCGCCAACTTAATTATGGCCTTCTAGGAGCACCATTTTGTGTTTACCAGAAGTAACATCAAAGATAAAAGATAAAATCATGTATTATACGCGATTTTTGGATGATATATTTATGATCATAAATGGAGATGAAACTACGGCTAAGGAAATAGTGGATGAGATGAATGCCAGCACATCCTTTCTGGAATTCACATCCAATTTTGACAGTGTAAAGATTGCTTACTTGGATGTGGAATTAACTAAGGACATTTTAGGGGGATGCTACTTGTCTAAAATTCATAGAAAAAAAACCTACTTGAACTCATTTTTACATTACACAAGCTGCCATCCACAATACCAGAAAAAATCTATAGTCAAAGGTCAGCTGGTTAGGGCAGCACGGATGATCACCTTGGATAGAAAATTCATGCAAGAATGTAAATGTTTGAAAGAAGGGGCTACCCAGAAGTGTTACTGCAGGGACCCATAAAAGAAGTCCAAATAAAAAGAAGGGAGGGGCACTTCTCACCCATTTTGGGACCACCAGCCTTATTAGCTCATATGCTTAACCCTGCCACCACTGAGGGTAATAGTGCTGACATAAATACGCCAATGCACAGTAATAACAATAGGGATAAGAATGGATATATTGTCAGCTTAATTACTACATATACACCTTATGGTAAGTCCGTAAGGGGCACCCTGTTAAAAACTGGTGTATCCTTATGGGAGACCCAGATCTTAGATCTAAATTGGGTGCCCTACCAAGAGTTATGTATCGAAAAGGAGCGAACTTAAAAAATGTATTAGAGAAAGAGCATAAATTGTACAACAGGAACCCCCAGGAATGGTTAAATGTGAAGCCTGTGCCTATTGCAGGTACATAGACATAGGTAGGGACTATACAATTGCTAACAGGCATGTTTCACTCACTGCTGGATATGACTGTAACTCTGAAAGTGTGGTATATTTGGCAAGATGTCAACTCTGTCTGGCATTTTATATCGGAAAAAACTATCGTAGGTTCAAAGAAAGAATCTATGAACACATTTATAGTATAAATAGAAACCGAGAAAATAATGCTTTGGCCAACCACATTAGGGACAACCCTGGACACCACTTTAAGTTTAAGGTTATCGACCAGGTAATGGAGGGCCATAGAGGTGGGCATACATCCCTTTTACTTAAAAGACAAGAGTTATGGTGGCAACTTACCTTAAATGTGCATAGTTACCCTGGCCTTAATGAGCAGTGTTCTGTTATGTGTTTACTCAAGCTTAAAAGTTTATTAACACTGAATGAATTTATGAAATTCAGTATAGAATATTCTTATAAGATAATATAATATTTTATGTACTTATAGGTTTGTATGGATGCACCTTTTGATTGTTTTTTATATATTAATAATTCTCCACTTTGTGCTTAAAAATTCTTTTAAAGTATATGTAAATATCTTTATAAATATGTATATGCCTTTTAACAATCGGTTTTAAACTTGTGATGTTATTGGTCATGTGATTTCTTGGTTATATAAGGAGGGGTTTTACTGTTTGAATTTGTCTGAAGAAGTTCATTTGATTTGAGTGAACAAATGTGCTCACAGATTAAAGTTTTGGTTTGCCTTTGGAGCTGTGGGCCGTTTGTTACTTATTTTACACATCTTAATATCAGTACACAAATAAATGTTGGATAAGCGATACTCGCAATATCCTGACAGTAAATTAACAAAAGGACATGGGTTGCAATAAACAAATAGTTCAAAAGTAAATAAGTAAAAGTAAAAGAATTTCTATGCTTAATGTACATTCACTGACAGGACTCAGCTTGGAAGTGGATGACATGATGATATGGAGGAGGCTGGACATCCTATATATCCAAGAGACGAGATGGAAGGGCAGTGCAGCAAAGCCACTTGGCTTGGGATCCAGACTCTACTACTCAGGTGGGGGACAAGCTAGAAATGTTATAGAAATTGTGGTGAAAGAGAGGCTTCAGAAGGCAGTAAGGGATGTTATCAGAATTAATGACAGACTCATGGCAATCAGACTCCATTGTAGTGATAGGGCAGTATTCATAATGTCAACCTGTGCTCCACAACAGGGTTGTGATAGTGAGGAAAAGAGTGCATTCAGACAGCAGTTGCAGGACCTACTAGATGAAGCAGGACAACATGAATTGCTGTTGATAATGTGAGACTTGAATGCACATATCGGGACAGGCAGAACAGAATATGAGGACTGCCTGGGTCCACATGGGTGGGGCAGCAGGAATAAAAGAGAAGCCATTCTAGACTTCTGTCTGGCAAATGGTTTGATAGTAGCCAACATATGGTTCAGAAAGAGAGACGGTCACAAGATCACATACAAGAGTAGCCAACATGCAACTCAGGTAGACTTCCTCCTAGTAAGGAAAAGGCACTGGGGTAGAATCCATGATTGCAGAGTCATCCCCATTGAAATAGTCTGCCCACAGCATAAGCCATTACTTGTTACAGTCAGCTGGAAGCAGTGGTCAGAGAAGGCTCTAAGGTCAACAGGTACCAGGCTGAATACCTGGAAGTTGACTGGAGAGAAAGTACAGCAGTTCAAGGAATTACTCAGAGCTCTAACACCCCAAGAAGACGAGAAAATATGTGGAGGTGGAGTGGCAGCGCCTAAAAACAGCATTTGTTAGGACTACAGAAAAGATTTGTGACTGAGGCTGGTATGGAAATGAGGTACATCAGGAAAGCTGGTGTTGGAATGCAGAAGTCCAGGAAGTCATCAAAAGAAAGGAGGAGTGCAGGAAGAAGTGGGAGATAGAAAAGACTGACCAGGTGAGGAAGGACTACTGGTTGGCTAACAAAGAAGCTAAGAAAGAAGTTGCAATAGCAAAGAACAGGGCATTGGAGGCACTCTACCAACGTCTAGAAAGAGGCACAAAAAAACTGCATCAGTTTGCAAGGCAAAGACAGAAAGATAAAGAAGATAGTCAGACACCCTTCGTAAGGGATGCCAGCAAGAACCTGCTCACCAGTCCACAAGACATCAAAGGCAGATGGAAGGACTATTTCCAGCAGCTTCTGAATGAAGAAAACCCCACAGAAGCTGTACTGCCCCAGAAACAGTCTACGATGAGAGAAGAAGTAAGAACAGCACTATGGAAGATGAAGTCAGGGAAAGCAGCAGACTCAGATGAGGTCACAGCAGATAAGATAAAGATGCTGGGTGAGAGAGGGGAGAAATGGCTCCTGAGGGTACTAATAGTGTGGAGAGAAAGGCTTATCCCAGATGAGTGGAGAATGTGTACTCGTGCCAGTTTACAAGAACAAAGGGGACATCCACAACTGTGGGCAGTACAGAGGCATCAAACTTTGATCACATTGCATGAAAGTTCTGGAGAGTGTGATTGATAAATGGATAAGTAGAGTAGTAGAATGTAAGATGGGAGACGAGCAGTTTGGATTCAGATCAGGATGCAGCACAATTGACCCGATGTTTGCATTGAGACAGATACTTGAGATGAAGCTAGAGATAAGAAGAGAGTCCAACTGGGCATTCCTAGACTTGGAGAAAGCATATGACAAGGTCTCAAGAAAGCTGATCTGGTAGTACTTCGGTGGTTTGAACTCCCAGAAACAGTGGTAGAATTAGTGCAGGCTATGTACAAGGACCCAATGACTCAAGTACGAATAGTGTTCGGCCTCACAGACGGGTTCCCAGTGGGTGTACATCAGGGTTCAGCTCTGAGCCCACTGCTGTTCATACTGGTGATGGACTACATTAGCAAACAGATTGGATGGGACAGATCAACAAAGCTGCTGTATGCAGACGATGTGGCAGTACAGGCAGACTCTGAGGTAGAACTTCAGCAAAGGATAGGAGAATGGAATGCAAATCTGAAGGCACATGGGATGAAACTAAGCACAGATAAGATGGTGTTAATGGCAGCAAATTGGGGACATCAGAATTAAGCTGAGAATAGAGATAGAAGGGAAGGTAGTGGAACAGGTAAACGGCTTCAAGTATCTGGGCAGAGTGGTAGAGGAGAAGGGCAATCTGAATGCAGAGGTCATAGCTAGAATCAGAGGGGCTGCAGCCAACTGGCATAGTGTATCAGGTGTAGTCTGATAGAAGAATGCCAAAGAAGCTGAAAAGTAAGGTGTACAAGACAGTGGTGCAACCAGTACTAACGTATGTTACAGAAACCTGGGCAGTGAAGGCAGAACAGTTGAAGCTAGAGGTGATGGGAATGAAGTGTCTGAGAAAGGTGGTAGGATGCACACTGTGGGATAGACGAAGAAATGAGAACATAAGAGCAGAAGCCAAAGTAGCTCCAATTGCAGAAAAGATCAGAGAGAACAGAGTACGGTGGTTTGAGCATGTATAGAAAAGCAGAAGACAATTTGGTGAGGAAGATTTGGGACAGACATGAAGAAGATAATAGAAAGCAAGGAGGTCCAGCAAAGTGGTGGATGGACTGTGTGAAAGAAGATCTGCGACAGTCAGGCAAGAGTGTTGAAATTACATTATCTACATATATGCACACACGTATATATGTGTGTGTGTGTATATATATATATATATATATATATATATATATACACATATATATATATATATATATATATATATATACATATATATATATATATATATATATATATATATATATATATATACACACACACACACACACACACACACACAGTGGATATAAAAAGTTTACACACCCCTGTTAAAATGCCAGGTTTTTGTGATATAAAAAAATGACCACAATAAATCATTTCAAAGGACCTTTTTAGGAACTAATGCAGGGGATGAAAGATGTAGGTCAAAAAAATGTCAGAGCCCTTTCCAAGATCCATGTGGAGATGGTTCCCCCAGAGGCAGAGGGGAAAACATTAATGGAAGACGCCACATATGCAGCAGAGGTTATCATCAAAACCAAGGGTCTAAAGATTCCTTCTCTGACGGACCCTACCAACGTTTCTGAAAGGAGGCTTTATTATCCCCCATTTGGAGACAATCAGGGGTCATGTATCCTTGCACCCAAGATCCTAGCTAGATATCGCAATAGACATTTGGGTGCAGAGAATTATTTTCAGAGGTTATATAATTCCCTATTCCCTTCCACCTCCATTCTGTCTAAAGTTTCCCAATGTTCACCCAGTCAGAGGAAAGCAGCAGTAGTAGAGATGCAAAAGGTGCTACAGAAAAGAGTCATCCAAGTCCCACTAGACC
Source organism: Protopterus annectens (assembly GCF_019279795.1). Taxonomy (NCBI): domain Eukaryota; kingdom Metazoa; phylum Chordata; order Ceratodontiformes; family Protopteridae; genus Protopterus; species Protopterus annectens. The sequence goes on along the minus strand of NC_056725.1, from coordinate 508,014,769 downwards.
AGAAAGGATCCAGAACTTACTCTAGATTTTTTTTTAGTGCCATAGAAAACAGGAGACTGGAGACCAATTTTGGATCGCAGCAATTTGAAAAAAATCTGTTCAACATTCAAAGTTTCAGATAGTCACAGTTCAGTCCATAAACTAATAGATTTGTAATGCGCTCTGGTGGCTTACAAGTTAACGCACTTGCTGAAGAAAAAAGTAAATTATTAACAGTATATGTAGAAAACAAGTGCGAAAACGGGGTATGTCTTCAAATTAAAATCCAAGCAGGTTCGAGTAAGGCCAGGCTTATCCGTCTGTTCTTATCAAATAAACTGTTACTTTAATTTCAAGTAATTTTGATTTATTTGAATCTGCCTGGACTTACTCGAACCTGCTTGGATTTTAATTTGAAGACATACCCCGTTTTCGCACTTGTTTTCTACATATACTGTTAACAGTTCAGTCCATAGTGACATTTCTAGGGAAGGACGATTAGATATGTTGATAGACCTTCAAGATACATACTGCCACATAAAAATAAACAGGCTGTCCAGAAGGTTCTTACTCTTCCAGCTGGGAGCCAGTCATTACCAGTTCAGAGCCCTGCCTTTTGGTATCACCACAGCCCCCAGGGTGTTCACCAAATGCTTGGCAGTGGTGGCAGCCCCCTTGAGGCTTCAGGGATTCCAGGTGTTTCTTTAGTTAGGCGACTGGCTTATTACTGCTCCGACCAGGCATCTATTCATAATTGCAAGAAACCAGGCACTCCAAACTTGCTCCCTTCTGAGAATTGCAGTAAACTACAACAAATCTCAGTTGCATCAGTCACAAATGATGGAATTTATAAGAGCAATTTCAATACAGTATTTGTGATGGCCTCCCTTTCCCTATACAGAGTTCAAACTTTGATTCCAAGTCGCAAAAATTATTCACAATTTCAACATTTCAGCTCGACTAATTCATAAAGCCTTGGGGTCAATGTCAGCAGCCATAATTCTTGTTCCCCTGCCAAGATATCATATGAGAATTCTTCAGTGGATGCTAGCATTTCAATGGTCATATCTTTATCAGATGGCAGTTCAAATAAGAATCACACAGACATGCAAGAAGTACCTTGGGTGGTGGATAAGATCAGACCAGCTTTTACAAGGCCATCCATTCATTCTCCTTCAACCGAAAGCCATAGTGATCACAGACACTTCCCAGATTTTGGAGGGGAGGCACTTCCTGAGGAAAACAGTCCAAGTCACTTGGTCCCCAAAAGAGGCCAGTTTGTATACAAGTGTCCTGGAGATGAGAGCAGTGCTTTTAGCAATGGAAGCTTTTCAGGATGCTCTGCTCTGCCTATGGGAACAGTTGTAATTCAAATGGACAATATGTCATTAGTTTGGTACATCAACAAACAAGGAGGAACCAGATCTTATTCTTTGTGTCGAGAAGTCCTCAGTGTGTGGTAATGGGTGATCTCATCCAATCACTTTCTGTTAGCAATGCACATTCTGCAGAAGTCCAGTGTGATAGCAGACAAATTGAGCATGTCCATTCTTCCCTCTCACAAGTTCAAAAAAGTGATTGAGGCAATTTTCTATCAGTGGGGCCAGCCTTGCTGCAGTCTTTTTGCATTTCCCCTAAACAACGAATGCAGTAGCTTCTTTGCCGTAATCCCTCCAGTGGAGGAATCACCGAGGGATGCTCTGCTCCGCACTTGTCTTCCTTGTCTTCTCTGTGCTTAAACATCAACCCCATTGATTCACAAATTCCTACATAAAGCTGCAAGGTTGAAGAGCAGACTCATCCTCTACACCTTACTGGCCTTGACAGGTTTGGTTCCCCTTCCTTTGGCTTCATCTAATTTACCCACCTTGGATTCTGTATCCACTTACAGACCTCTTGTCTCACTCAACAGGCATGGTTCACCTGGACATCTCAAACCTAAAGCTCACAGTGTGGTTTCTCCTCTTCTGGTAATACCCAGACAAACTATGCTCTCGTCCCCTGTCCGTCACATACTTTTATGTTCCCGTAAAGCTTCCACTAGGAAGATCTACAAGAGTAAGTGGAAGAGGTTTCTTTGTTGTGTGCATCAAAAAAGTATTGATCCCTTTTCAGCCCCTACATAAAATGTATTAGAATTTTTCACAGAAATTTTTAATGAGGGAACTAGTTCATCTACCATTAAAGTTCAATTGGCAGTGATCTCTAACTTTCATGTAGGAGTTGACAATTCTTCTCTGTTCTACTAAGATATGCAAGGCCTTTCTAATAGGTACTATTTTACTTAGACCACCTTATAAAGATCCTACCCTTCCATGGGACTTGAACCTTATTCTGCAGGCCTTAATCCAGTCCCCCTTTGAACCAGCTGGAAAATCCGATCATAAAATTTTGACCTGGAAGACCTTATTTCTAGTGGCCATTACCTCTGTCATGAGAATTTTAGAACTTTAGGAGTTAACTTCTAAATCTCCTTACTTGATTTTCCGTAAGGATAAGGTAATATTAAGAGCCAACCATTCCTTCTATCCTTAGGTGGTGTCAGGATTCAGTCTCAGTCTATTAATTTGAATGGAACGACCAAACGAAAGATCCAACACTGTTTTATTAGTCTCTCTAGCGCCTCGGCTCACACCTTCAAGGAGAATAACTACAAAACACATTTCATGAATATTTATATCATCTTAAAACAATCAATTAAACAATCAATTAAACAACTGAACAATAAATCATTAATTTATAAAAAAACTTTCCAATTAAATTCCACATTGACTAGGTGTCATTGTTCCATACTTCAATATAAAAACAGTCTCTTTATATAAAAGTTTTTGCTTAATTACTTTGCTACTATTATCCACTATTATATGTTCTAAAATTGTTGCTAACAAACCATCTGGTTGACTATTATGGTAGTCTTTAAAGTGCATTGCTAAGGGACTTCCATTTTTTTGTTCTTTATATCCCTTATGTGTTCCTGAAGTCTAACTTTGAAAGCTCGTTTACTTTCTCCTATGTAAAACAATCCACAAGGACATTTTAGTGCATACACCACTGCTTCTGTATTACACGTGAACTTTCCAGTAGGTTTAAAGTATTTACCATTTATACACTCAAATGTTCTACTTATATACTGGCAAGAAATGCATTTACCACACTGGTATGTGCCCATTAATCCTATCTCCAATTTTAAATTAACATTAGGTCTAAAATATCTAGCATGTACTAACATATCTTTGAGGTTTCTGCCTCTCTTATAGGAAAATATAACATTTTTCGGAATTATTTCTAACAAGTCTTTATATTTAGATAAAAAAGGCCAATGCAATTGTACTGCCTTTTTAACTTGTTCTGCTATTAGATCATACATCAGAACCATATACATTTTTTGACCTAAATATTCATTTCCTTCTTTCCCTTTTCTCTTTTTAACCCTGTCTGTACATGTTCTTTCATCTCTTGCTCTTTTCAAAGACAATTCCACTTCTTTTTTATCATAGCCTCTTCTAATAAATAACTGAAAAGTTTTTTTTAACTCTATCTCTAACTCATAACTATTATTGCACAGTCTCATTATTCTTGTAAACTCCCCGTATGGTAAAGATTTGATAAGATGTGAAGGATGGTAACTATGCCCATCTAAAAATGTAAGCTATCTTCAAATTTCCTATATATTTTAGTGGCAATTTTGCCATTGTCCCTACCTTCCAAAGTTAAATCCAAGAAATTCACTTTATTACCTAACTGAAAACCATCGAACTTTAAACCAAACTGATTTTCTTGCAAATTCTTCTTAAAATTACATACTTCCTGTCTACCTCCCTTACATATAAAGATCAAGTCATCAATGTATCGGTAGTACTTGATAACATATTTCTTAAAAAATTCCATCTGATACAAGAATTCTAATTCAAAAGAATTCATTAACACATTCGCATACATAGGGGCAAAACCTGCCCCCATTGCTGTGCCTTTTAGCTGATGAAACAATTGACCATCAAAATAAAAGTAATTATTCTTAAGGCAAAATTCCATTAATTCTATAATATAAAAGGACTGTGGATTATCTCCTAATATTTTTTCTAACGCTCTTAACCCATATTAATGTTTAATACTTGTGTATAAGCTTTTTACATCTGCTGTTAACCAATACATGTCCTGTGTCCATACAATTGAAGAAATTTTCTCTAAAAATTCAAAACTATCTTTAATGTAAGATGTTTGTTTAATAACATGGATACAGAAAACTGTGAAGAAAAATTCCCATATTGTGTAAAAAATAATTACACGCTGATACAATGGGACGTCCCGGAGGAAAAAGGGCATTTTTATGCACTTTTGGTAAGCAGTAAAATAAAGCTATCTCACAGTTCTGTGTCTTAAACTTCTTCATTATATCATCCTTTGTAAAATATCCTAGCCGAAGTCCCTTTTGTAGTATATCATCGAACTGTTTTAATGCCTTTTCATACATTTTGATATCACATTTACTATAAGTTTCACTATCATTAAGATGTTCTAAACACATTCAAACATACTGGGTATAATGCATTAATACCACTTTATTGCCCTTATCCGCTGGCTTTATTATTAATTCCTGATTATTAACTAAAGTTTGTAAGGCCTGACATTCCAGTTTACTCAAATTATATACAATATTATGTTTGTTAACTTCAAAAGTATTATATATTGATTCTATAGCAAAATCAATCATTGCTGCAAAATTTCTAATGCCCTTGTGTAAATGGTGGAACAAAATCACTTTTAGTCTTTACTCTAGATGTATCCCATTTACTATATGCATTATTATCAACTGTAGCATAATTTTCAGATAAACAAGAATGAAAACTATCGTCAGAATCATCAGTAGACGATGATAACATTGCTATCTTCATTGCTAATAATACAATTACTGTTATCATGAAAAAATACAGTCAAATGTAATTTACGTATAAAGTGATAAACATCGCTTTTCAAAACATGTAAATGGGGCAAAACAGTTGGAATGTATTTTAAACCCCGATTAAGAACTGAAAAAGTTGCATCATCCAAACTAATGCCACATAAATTAATAATATATGTAGTGTCCACATTATATTTATCAGTTACTATCTGTGAACTATCATTAATTTCTTCTGGTTTGTTTATACCTTTGTGCTGCTGTGTGTGCAGCAACATATGGTCTCTGTCCATTTTCCAGTTCTTCGTCGTTTTCTCTAAATCTCTCTCCTTCACTGAAGCCAGTACGTTTCCCTCTACGAAAGGACTGTTGGAATGAATGGGAATTTTGTGCTGCTGGAAGTATAGGGAAGTCTCCACCTTCTCCTGATTCACTTTCCCACTCCGTGGAGACATCTGAATATGCATGCGATCCGCCATTACGTTGTTGCCTCTCCTGTTCCGCAAATCGTACGCCTTGACGTCGTTTCCTATTGTTGATTGGTCGGGAAAACGCTGAATCTCCAGCGTAATCTTTGATGTCACGATTCAATTTGTATTTTTTAACATTAAGCAATTCTTTTTCCAATTCTATTAGCTTATTCTGTATGTCTTTAAGGCATTGCTCCATACGAACTGCGCCAATAGCCCCAGATAGGGTTTCACAGGTATTAGTAATGTCAGTTTTAAGTTTAGCCTGTTTAACTTTATCACGTTCAACCAAGATGCTGACCCATTCAATTGAACACCGATGGGCAGCTGTTACCCATCTTTTATGAAACACTTTGTCTGTCTCATCTTGCAAATCAAATGGTGTTGTAGGGTTTTTGAAGGCTCGTAAGCCTCTAGGTGTGATATCAAGTTCTAGGTATCTTTGTAAACTTAAACAGTTAAGGTATACCGCTAATTCTTTAGCCATCAATTTGTCCAGTTTCTCAAATGTTTCTTTCATATCTGCAGGTAAAGAATTACCAACTCGTTGTCCAATGTATGAAAAAGGATTATCCATTCTTCTCTGTTGTTCTTTCTGTAGGAATTTCTGCCAAAAAGTAACTTGTTCTTCTTGTGTTACTCAAACTATTAGTCTATTAATTTGCCTGTTTTATTCCCCAAATTCAAAAGCAAAGGTGAATACATGTTGCATTTACTAGACACTCATAGAAACTGCATTTCTACTTGCACAGAACAAAAGACATAAGAAAAATCTGATCGATTATTTGTCTTTTGCAGATGATAAATTGGGCAAGTCTGTCGCAAAAGTGACATTGGCAAGACTGCATAGTGTTTGTCTATAATAAATCAGGGGTTCCATTACCAAAACCTTTAAGAATTCATTCTACAAGATCTATGGCAACCTTGTTTGTGTTTTTATCCAGCCCTATGGATGACATATGTGTAGTTGCTACTTGGGCTAATCCTCATACTTTTATGACTCATTACAAATTTAATCTGGTCTCTAGAGGAACAGCCGCCATTGGTTCAATGGTGCTCGGGAATATCCTTCCGTAGAGTCTGCCTGGGATATAAGGTAGCTGGGGACTCTGTCCTAATGGTTGAGGAATGAATGAAGATGGACAAAATCAGATAAAGAATTTGGGTGTGTATCATAATGTTTCATCTATGTTGTCCGTTTTCATTCTTCCTCAATTTCCCACCCACCAACCCTTCTCATCTAAGACTTCTAGAAGAATGAGATGCAATTAAGCTACCACTGTGCCTTCTGTGGAGCTTCAGATATTTTCCTTTGTTAGGAACATTATTCATATATATTTTCCCTTCTGGTCCCCCAGGTACAATCTCACTACTGCAAATCAAATTCCGTTCTCCACCTATAATTAATAATCCCATCAGAAAGCTGATTATTTCTCCTAGAATTTTATTAAGCTATCCATAGCAGTTTTAGGTGGAATATAAATACATGCCAGCGTAGTCGTCCTCCCTAGCTCAGTAGCCCCCGTAGAACTAGAATTCTGCCAGTATTATATTTTTTATCCTCTTCTATCAGTGTTGGAGCTCCTCTTGGAATTAATATAAGTACTCCCCTTTTCCTTTGTCCCAGAATCCTCTGCATAACCATCCTAAAAACCTTTATCAAATTCACATGCTCGGTTCTTCCCATATGTCTCCTGTAGCATAGCTATTTGCATTCTACATGTTTTAATATTGTTTGCTACTGTATTTTGTATATATATGTGAGACCATTTGCATTTAAAGATACCATAGAAAGTGTTGCCATTATGTTAAGTAGTTATTTCCACATGTTGTGTAATAGCTTTTATAAGTGTCTAGTCCCCAGCGTTTGTGTTACATGCATACACTAATGTTTGGCAGGTTGATATTTTATGCAGTTGTTTCTTGTCATATCCATCTGAACCTATGTGACATCTTACAAAACGTTTTGTTTTAGTGAAAGCCTTCAAACAAAATGAAAAAACACATCCCCAGAGCACCCCTAAACATATTAATGCTAACACACAAAAATATGTGCATCTTCAAATATTGAAGTTTAACCCTCCTAATAGGAACAATTGTCTGAGACTGTGAGCCACAGTTAGTCTTGGATTAACCTGTAAGTAAGTTATTCATGCTAAGACGCATGTTATAGCCTGTGCTTCTACGTTGTGCTGTCTGTTTTGTCTTATCTTTATTCCTCTCCCAGATTGGGAAAACATTTCAATGCTTTCAAAAAACATTATCTCCTAGCCTTTGAAAGAAAGAAGTATTCTTTTTTTATTGCTCCATATCAGATTGTCTGAATGGAGATGTGAGAACCAGATACACAGTTGCCTCTACAAGCACTCATTTGTTTGCTAGAGAAAATGTTTTATTGTAGTCAGTGTTCTTTATGTGCTTCCCCTTAAAACATGTTACTAGAACAAGCGAAAGACCTTAATCCCAGTCATTCCCCTATCCAAGAATAACCTCTCAAACCTCTTGCATCAGAGGCACATGGGATATATGCAAATGGCCCTTACAAACATCAGGTGTTTCAGCTATATTTGCATATATCCCATGTGCCTCTGATTCAAGAAGTTTGAGACGTCTCTCAGTGGAAGTTCTAGCTTGGCTGGAGTTTTTATTTAGTTTTTACTGTTTTTTTTTTTTTTCTGTGTGACCTTCTCACTCTGTTTTAGTTTCCTATGCAAGAGTAAGAAAAAGCACATCTATTTTTCTTGTATCATGCTCTTTTGACCAGACTTTTCTTCTTTTTTTTTTTTTTTACATTGCAGTGCCTCCAATCATTAGAACTCAGCAAGGAGAAGGAAAAATAGGAGCACCTGCTTACTTAAAAATAACTAAGAAAGTTTTACTTTATAGCATGCAGATTATGGCATGCATTATAAAAGTACCACTGTTAAGAACAAAATTTAGTTTTACTTAACTCTTTCCTTCCTCTTCCCCCTTCGTAAATGTTCTTCCAAACATTAATGACATTAAGCAGGGCATATGCTTTGGAGTCCCTTAGAAGTTTAACAAATCAAAAAAGTCCAATATTTCCAGATTTTTTGTGTCATATTCCACAAATATTTTTAGTGCTTTGTAATCCCACATTTATGCCAGTTTCCGAGTTGCTGGTTTTCGTCCTTTTGATCTCAGTCTCCCAAATCCAGCCTCTGCTTCATTTCCAGCTTGTTCCTGGTTCGTCTAGTCAACTCTTGTACTTTTTTTTTCTCTCTCTCAAGCAATTTCCTTTGAAACATTGTAAAAGGTTTCACTGGCACAGTCTCTCTATGGGACTTATCAGAAGAACAAGAAGCAGAATCTCCTTCTGTTTCATAGCTCACTTTTTGTTGTACAGACTTTTGTATTTCTTCATTTTGTTCTGTATCCAAAAATGATTTTGACCCTCTGGGAAAGAATGTTTTGGATATAGCAGTTTGAATCTCATGCCTGCTTCTCGACATTTCCTGATTAGTGGAACAAATGTACTCTTCTTTTGCCTGGTGTACAGTGAGTAATCATTTTCTGCAAACACTCTACTGTTCCCCACTTTAAGTACTTTGTCCTTCTGCCAGAGTTTTGTCAGAACCAACTCCTTCTGTTGGTAGGATTGTATCTTTACTATTAAAGGTCTAGGTTTGTGTTCTGGTCTTCCAGAGGGAGAAGATGAGTATGATGGAGGGTGACCTTGGTCCTTTTTCCTTGGGGTCTGTTTCCTACCAGGAAAAAGGGGGTTTGCCATCTTCTCTGGTGTTGGTTTAAGGTAATAGACCTGTACTTCATCCCCTTGGCTGTTCTTGGTAGAAGACTAGCTATGTAGGAAGATGCTGCTTTACTTTCCTTTTTATTTATTTATTTTTCCCCTTTTTTATTCAATATGCAGGATTGAACCAGTGGTTCCTCTTCCAACTAACTCATTTGTTTCTCTATTGGGACAAAAGCCTTCCACCCTATTCATTCCACAGGGGAGGCAAGAGTCTGTTAGTAGGGGCTGGGCCAGTCTGTAGATCCTGTGGACTGGACTGTCCTGTCTCTATCCACATGGCAGCCTTTTGAGTTCAACTATAATTGCTTCAGAAGACACAGCTGTAACCTCCTAAGCAGCACATTGTTTGCAGTGTGGGCAGGCTAAGCTTTTTATGCTGCAATGGTAACATTTGCACTTATGCCGGTGTTGCCAGTGCAGTGAAACAAATTGCCTCCATTTGTCTCCCGGGATGGGTGAGCTGATGTTAGCTGCTTACTCTTGCTCTTCCCTCCCTCGTCCCTCCAGCACCTGTGCTGGTAATTAAACATGGATTGTCTGGGGTGCAGACAGGCTTTCATTACTATGCACCATGGAGTTGGATGCTTTTTTCCCTCCTTGAGCCTTGGTGTTTCTGGTGCAGTGTCACAGCCTCTTTCACCCACTTGAGGGGGGAGGGCCACATCCTGTGCTTATCAGCCTGATTAGGGTGGGAGCTAGTTTGTCATTGTTTGGGAACATGTTCCCTTGTTGTCTTGGTATGTTCTGTGGTGAAGTGGTGAAAAGCTGGGTTTATGTTTTCAGATAGACTGTTGGTGGTTACTCACATCAGAGAAGATGGTATGTGCTACTTGGAATTCTGTGTTACTCATGCATCCTATTGAGATCCTTTTAGCTAAGGTCCCATTTCTCGGAAGTTAATATAACCTGTTATAAAGGTAAGTGACCTCAAACTAGATTGTGTTAATATAGGTAAGGAGGTGCAAGGAAGGAAGGCCGCTGCATGAGGTTGTGGGAGACTTGCCCCTAAGTTCACTTAGGTCTCTCTCTGTTGTTTTTTATCCTTAAGTTTTACTGAATCAGGATGTCACTTTACCATGTTTCCATGAAAAGTACCATGTCTCATTCTCACTAGCCTTAGGACCAATCAGGTATGGTCCTCAGTGTTGCTTATTACAAATACATTCTTCATCTGTCAGTTAACCTGTGAAGAGGGCTATCCTTGAGTTATGGATACTGTTCCTCAGTCACTTTGTGGGTGGTAGTTTCCCATGACTGCTAGGTTTTGGGTTTCCTCTGAGCTGTGTAGGTGTGTGATAGTATACCACTTTATAACTGCTTGTGGGGGAGTGCATATTGTCACTGCTTTTCCTTGACATTCAGGAAGTCCTCACCAGTGAATAGTGAGTGAACTGGTTGGCATGACAGATAAGTGCCCTTATGTAGTTGAGTGATGTTATGGCATGGCATGGGTTGTCATGGTTTTGTTTCCATCTCTGTGCATCAAGACTAATAAAAAAAAGATGGTGACTCCTGATTAATAGAAAAGATACAGCTTTAAGGCCAATCCAGGAGAGTCCTCTTTGTATACATAAACTGACACCTGTTATTTCTCCATTCTAGAAAGAACAGTCCTTCCCTTTACTACTTACTCTTGTAGAGCAATGGTGAGTTGAAGGTGGGTACCATATGAAGATATCTGTATGCCTTTACTCCAATTCTCTGTCTTCCCCATCCGATTTCAAAATTCAGAGAAAATATCAAGTCTGACAAGGGTATGATTGTAGGCAGGAATATCTATCCCAGTAGAGGTCACAGTTGTATAATTTTGGTTAGGTAGATAGCTGGCTCTTCCTCAGGGTTGTTTAGATCCCTTGTTGCCTACCTTATCTGTGTGCCAGAGTCATGTGGGTGATTGAGACCACCAAGAAGCCTTCTAGTCATTAGACATATAAAATTAAATGGAAGATGCTCATTTAGGCATTGGTATCCTGTGATTTCTGTCAGTTGGTCAGTTTATAGGCAATTTGATCTACCTTGGGTACTTGTTTGACTTGAGCTTTGGTTCCTCCTCAGTCACGATGATTTTCTGTGACTTCTTTGCCCATCATGACCTCATGGAGAGCAGAATAGTTTTAACTGTGGCTCATTAGACAGCTCCTCAAAGAGGTTCTGCATCATTTATCCTTTTCTGAAGATCTCTTCTGCCACTTAGATCTTGAGCTTCTGGATTGATAATCTCATCTATCCCATTTCGACTTTCTAGTTGGTGACTGCAAAATTTGGCATGTATCCTTCTGGAGTAACCCAAATTTCTTCCCACAAAATATTGCAAATATTGTCCTCCTTACAGTCTGTTTCTTTCCACAGAAGCAGAAAGTGTGTGAGGGAGCCTTCTTTACCCAAGTGTGCAACTCCAGCTCAGATTTTTAACTGAAAAGACTGCATGCATGTAGGAGTTGGAACAACTGTCCTCTACTTTGCTCTAGGGATGGATGGATTTGGCACAGGCAAGCAAAACCATTTCCAGATGGATTGACGATTTAATTATGTTTTACCATCAGGTGACTAACCTGGAAATTTTCTGTCAGAATCTTTGCAGTCATTGGTTTATTTGGCTGCTTCCATTGCCTGCTTCAAAAATAGTTCTATTAGGGTATTTGTGTCATGGACTCTTGGTTGTTTTTTATAGGTTCATAGGTTCATAGGTTTATACTAGGCTATCTGCCCTAAGGCATTTATAAGCCTAGCCCAAAGTTTTGTGGCTTACGCCACCCCTTATATGAAAAAATACTGTACCCATTAGTTTGTTGTGCCTCTGTCCAGCAGTGACACAGAGATGTTTCCCGGGGTAAACATACGATCTCCTATCCACAGGTCAAGATTTCTCTTGAACATAGCCAGCGAGGTGCTCTGCCTCACATGGACCGGGATTTTATTCCACAGCATAGGGAGTCTCTGAGTGATAAATCTGTCCCTCCAGCACGTCCTATTTATATCCGTGCTAAGGTTTAAGTCGCTTGCTCTAGTGGTTTTGGTGGATTTGGATTTTTTGAGGTGGAGCATGTCCATTAATTCCGGGTTGGACATGGCCTTGTATGTCAGACACATGTCACCTCTGAGCAGACGATATGCGACTGAATAGAGCTGGAGTTTCTTCAATCTGGCAGCATATGACAGATTTTGGAATCCCTTTATCCTTTTGGTGAGGAACTTTTGGGGTCTCTCCAATTGCTGCAGATGTCGGGTGAGATACATCCCGAATGGGGCATTGTACTCGATCATTGGTCTGATAAGTGAAGAGTACAGGGGAACAATGACCTCACTAGATCTGGATGTGAATCCCTTCATGATCAGGTGGGCAATGTAGAAGGTCTTTCTAACCACTTTAGCAACGTGAGTGTCAAAAGAAAGGCCACTGTCAACCTGGGTCCCCAGGTCCCTGATAACCTCTTCTGTGCTTAGTGGATTGCCACCTATATGGTAGCTTGGGGTTTCCTAGTTTTTCCCGAAGGGTATGACTATACATTTTTTGGCGTTTAACTTCAGGCCATGGCTCTGGCACCAGCTATTTGTTTCCGTGAGTCCTTTCTGAAGGATATCCGTGTCCGATGCACTTTCCACTATGGCGCCCAGTTTGCAGTCGTCTGCAAACTTTGTCAGCCAAAGTCCTCCCATGTTGGCCTGTACTTCTGAGAAGTAGATGCCGAACAATAGGGGGCCAAGGACCTAGCCCTGTGGGACACCACTTGTGACTGGCTTGGAGTCTGACATAGCGCCAGCAACTCTAACCCTGTGGGTTCTGTCCTTAAGCCAGTTTGCAACCCATCTTGTGACATATGGGTTTACATTTAAGCTGGTAAGTTTTTCTACAATACCCGAGTGGGGTATTGTGTCGAAAGCCTTTGCAAGGTCATGGTAGGCTGTATGGACTGCCTTTCCCTCATCAATGGCCTTGGTGACTGTTTCAAAGAAGTCGACCAAGTTCAAAGGGCATGATCTGCCCTTGACGAAGCCAAACTGGGTCGGGTCCAATGTCTGCAAGTCCCCTATATCTTTGTTTATGAGCTCCATTATGATCCTCTCCATAGCTTTGCAGACTGGACTTGTTAAGCTTATAGGGTGGTAATTACCAGGGTCCATAGAGGCACCGCCTTTGTGGAGTGGGACCACAGTTGCCGTACGCCACTCCTTGGGCACGTATCCTGTGGTAAGGCTGAGATTAAATAGCTGCCTTATGTGCGGGTTTAATTCCTCATTTAGCTAGTGTAGCACACAGCCGGGGACACCATCCGGTCCCATTGATGCTGTGTTTTTAGCTTTAGAGAGAGCAGCTTTCACCTGCGCATTTGAGATGTCTGGGAGGCTACACTCCACTAGGATAGTTATCTCTCCTTTAGGGGGGGAGAGGGGGGTGAAGTTTGCACTGAACCTGTCTGCCAGTATGTTGGCAATGTCTGTGGGTTCAGTGATTTTTGTATCATTTTGGACTAATTCTGAGCATATCTGGGAGTTTCCACCCAGGTTCCTAACATAGCTGAAAAAGGCCTTATGATTGTCCTTTGAATCCATGGCAATTTTTCTCTCAAAATTGGCCTTAGTTGATTTTATGAGTGCTCGTATTTTTTACTAATAGTGATCAGGGTGACTTCCCTTTTATGGATTTTGTTCTATCATGTAATAGCTTTCTCCTCTTATTGTAAAGTTTGTTAATGGCTGGGGTCCACCAGACTGGACGTTTGCCCTTTGTGGAAAGAGTCTTGGTTTTATTTGGGATTGCCTGATCCATGCAGTCCTGGAGGTGTTCATAGAAGGCATTTGTAAGGGCTTCCGCAGCTTAGGTTGTGGTTTCCACTGGCTCAGGGGCCTTGAAGGATACCACACCAGTCTTGAGTAGTGTGAAGTTTGCTTTAGAGTTCTTCACTGTGGTCTTTTTTGTTTGGGGTGGGGGCGGGATGTGGATTTCCAGTGAGATTAGTTTATGATCAGATCTCACCAATGAGGGATATACTTCCGTGTGGAGCATTTTGTCCCCATGTTTGTGATAATGAGATCTAGTATATTTTCTCCTCTCGTGGGAATAGTGACTAGCTGTTCCATGGCATTTGAATTTATGAACTCCAGGAACCGTTGGGCTAGAAAGTTAGGGCTTGAGTAATGTTCCCAGTCTATATTCGGGTAGTTGAAGTCACCCAATATGATGGTGTTTGGAGATACATTTATACCCTCCAGTGTCTTCAGGAAGGCTGTGTGGGGTTCCTGAGTTTGCGAGGGTGGCCTGTAGCATGCTACAATTTGTAGAGCAGTTTTGCCTATGGTTAGTTGCAGCTGGATGGTTTCCGAAGCTTCGTGCGTTGCCACCAACCTGGAGGTGTGGGTATCCTTTATGAATATGGATACACCCCCTCCTTTTGTGGTGTGGTCCGGGTTTTGGGGCCGGAACGCATGATATGAGGTAAAACCTAATAGTGCCGGGGTGCTCTCAGGAGCCTTGAACCAGGTTTCAGTTACAGCACAAACATCGATGTTCTCCATACTGAGAAGGGCCTCGAGTGCGTGCATTTTAAGATTTAGACTTCTGGCATTAGCATTACCCTCAGTTTCTTCCCGTTTTTGTTTTCTAGGGTGGTAGGTTTAGAATTTGAGCCTTGCCTAAAAAAGGCACTATGGGGATGGCAAGAGCCTTAGCCAATATCCGGAATCCCAGGGGTGACAGGTGCAAGCCGTCCCTTGCGAAGCAGCGTGGCTTGTCAAGCATGTCATCCCAGGCAGACAGACACTGGATCCCCTTTGAATGACACCAGACATTAAGCCAATTGTTAAAGCTGATCATCTTGTCTCTATATTGTGGCATCATTCTTGGTGAAGGAAGGATACTGGTCAGGGTCATACCTGCCTGGGCTACATAATCAGAGAGCTCTTCTATGTCTCTTTTCATGTAGTCCAGGGAGGTACGTCTCAGGTCGTTCACACCAGCATGGACAATGACTGTGTCATATTTGTACTTGCCGTGGAGTGACCCGAGTGCTTGTGTTATGTGGCGGATTCTAGCGCCCGATAGGCAGCTTACTGTGACCCTCTCCTTGTTCAGCCTGGTGAGTGGGACGTCAGTGTGTCTGACTATGGAGTCACCTATGACAAGTATGTTTGGTGTTGTATTTGGCCTTAAGGGCTGTGACTGCTTTGCACACTGATTTTGTGGTTTATGTGTTGCTTGTGGGGTGTCTTGAGGTAGCAGTTGTTTGGGTGTCTGCTTTGGAGGCCTCTGCTGTTTAGGTAAATTTTTACTCAGAGCCACCGAGTATGTGTTTGTGTGTTTGTGTTTGATTCAGTGGTGTGGTAGCATTATGTGAGGCTGGTTTTGTGGTGTGTGTAGTTGCCTTCTCCTCCTGTCTGGTCTTGCCAGTCCTGAGTTGAGAGAGCTCAGCCTCCAGTTTGGCTAAATAGCTGCATCTCTCGCAAGTATTTGTGTTATGTGGGAGGAGGAGAGGGTTGTCTGTGTACATGAGGCAGTTATAACATTGCCTCAAGATTCCCAGATTCACCAGCTGGACCAGAGAGGAGATTGACAACTGACCTTTGGACATGCTAGAATAATATTGGGAATTCCTTAATAATTGAAAACAAGGGCCAGTGGGGAGTGAGGGTGTAGTGCTTTTAATTTTTAGTGCTGACTTATATAATTGCTTTAGTGAGCAAGTGCCAGGTAACTTGAGTGCAGTGTGTTACAAGTAACTAAATGCAAAAACGACAAACAGTAACTTTCTTTCAAGTGAAACAAGGAAATAAGCACAGTAAGCAATGCAGATATCACTAGTGATCCACAGAAGCGGTGAGAAGCCGCGTATTAGGTGGAATTTGCGTTCCAGGGAAATAACAAGCAAACAAACAACAAGCATATAAACAAAGCTAGATTCAGCAGGCCTGGATCTAGTCTATGCTACAGCAAACAAGGTGTACCAATTTCAGTAAGATATAGTTCAAATATTCAGGCACTATAAACCTTTAACCAGAAATTCCCAGCTCAGAAGGGCAGAGTCCAGCCTCTTCTCCCACAAGAGTGCAGACCACAAACCTATCTTTCATGCCTTCAGCAGGCTCTACTGCTTTGACCATAATTCCAGGATTCGCATTTCCTTTGACTTTTCATGTTGGAAGATTCTGAGCTTTTACCTTTAGACATTCTTCAGCTCTGGCCTTCCTAGAGGTTTAATTTTAACTAAATGTGATCATCTGAAAAGTTACGTAATGCAGAAGGCCACTTAACTTTGGTATAACAGTTATATTTATATCCTTTTAGTTATAATTTCTGTGGGTACCAGCTGCAGTGGATACCTTTTACCCTCCTCTGTGCCTCTTTGTTTTGGTAGACTCTTCACCAGTTGTTGTGAATGAAGTTTTCTTTCAGTTAGAAAGGTATATATTTGGACTTGTGCATTATCGCGTGCACGTGTGTGTGTGTGTGTTTTCTGACTTTTTTAGTTGGTGCTTACCTGCTGGGTGGGAGTTGAACTGAGCAGCATGGTGGCTAAGATACATTTCACTAGTTTAACACACAATGTCATGCCGTGAGCTGGCAGAAGACTCATGCCTCTCAGTACAGGAACAAGACAGAAAAAATAGAAGAGCTGATCATGGCAGCCAACAATCTGATAAATAAAGCTCCCTTTTGCAGACCAACTGAGTATCTGTCTGTTATTTTGTATCTTGCAAAACACATTTGCTAACAACATTTCCTCCACTCATTGTTTTTAGAGATGTACATACTTTTGTGCAGAAAACATATTTTGTCTTTCATGCAGACCACGTACCCTTCCAAATGAACATTTACCTTCTCCCAAAAATTGTGTTGTTGATGTCCTTTAAGCAGTCCGTTCACTTTCTGTCACTTCACAGTATTTTTTCTAGTGGTATAGAATTGTGTGTCGGGGATATCCTTCATTCTTTGGATGTTTGCTGTTTCGTCTTAGCATGAATTTAAGATCCAAATGTACTTCATCTTTCCCCTTTGGAGAAAAGATTTTCACTTGGTAAAAATAAATCGTAAGTAGCTTCTCTATTGAATCACTGTCTTTTTTGGGGCAATTTGTATGTAAACCATTGCCTTCAAAGAGCACTGTACTCTGGGAAGGTAGTTTCAACCATTTTTTTCTGAAACTTGCCTGATTTAACAGTTTGCACTACAGTAACTTGGTCATGGTTGCATACTTTTGCAGACGTATTCATAATGGATCTCTTCACTAGGTCCAGAAGTGTATCCCTGACTGGTAAGATCAGACCATAAACTAATCTCACTGGATATTCACATCCCGACCCCACCCCCTGCCCAGAAAACCACAGTGAAAAACTTCTCTAAAGCAAATTTCACACTCCTCAAAACCGAGGTGGAATCCTTCAAAGCCCCCGGGCCTGTGAAAAATACGGCCCAGACCGCAGAATCCTTTATAAACGCATTCTATGAACACCTTCAGGAATGCATGGATCATGTGATCCCAAATAAAACCAAGACCCAATCCTCCAAAGGCAGACGTCCTGTCTTCTGGACCCCAGCCATAAGCAAACTATACAGTAGAAGGAGGAAGCTACTAAATGATAGAGCAAAATCCCAAAAAGGGAAGGCATCACTGATCAGTATTAGCAAGAAACTACAGGCACTCATAAAATTGTCTAAGGCCAGCTTCAAGAGAAAAATTGCACAGGACACTAAGGATAATCACAAGGCTTTCTTTAGTTATGTTAGGAACCTGGGTGGTAATTCCCAGATATGCTCAGAATTAGTCCACAATGACAAAAAATACACTGAACCCACAGACATTGCCAACATCCTAGCTGACAAGTTCAGCGCAAACTCCCCCCCCCCCACCAAAAGGGCAAATATCTATCCCAGCAGAGTGCTGCCCCCCTGACATCTCAGATGCTCAGGTAAGAGCTGCCCTCTCCAAAGCAAAAAACACAGCATCAATGGGACCAGAAGGTGTCCAGGGCTGCGTCCTACATGAACTCCAAGAAGAGCTAAACCCAAACATAAAACTACTGTTCAATCTCAGCCTTACTACAGGATATGTGCCCAAAGAGTGGCGTACAGCAACAATGGTCCCTCTCCATAAAGGTGGTGCCTCAACGGATCCTGGAAACTATCGCCCCATAAGCCTGACTAGCTTGGTCTGCAAAGCTATGGAAAGGATCATCATGGACCTCATAAATAAAGATATTGGGGACCTACAGACACTGGATCCTACCCAGTTCGGCTTTGTTAAGGGCAGATCCTGCCTCTTAAACCTGGTTGATTTCTTTGAAACAGTCACCAAGGCCATTGACGAGGGAAGGTGGTCCACACAGCCTACCTGGACCTCGCAAAGCCTTCGATACAATACCCCACTCTGGCATTATAGATAAGCTCACCAGCTTAAATATAAACCCCTATGTCACTAGATGGATTGCAAACTGGCTCAAGGACAGAACTCACATGGTTAGAATTGCTGGAGCCATGTCAGACTCCAAACCAGTTACAAGTGGTGTCCCACAAGGCTCAGTCCTGGGACCTCTCTTGTTTGGTATATATCTCTCGGAGGTACAGGCCAACACAGAAGGACTGTGGCTGACCAAGTTTGCAGATGACTGCAAACTGGGCGCCATAATCGACTCTCCAGCCGACACAAGCATCCTCCAAAAGGGCCTCATAGAAACAGACAACTGGTGCCAGAGCCATGGCCTCAAGCTAAATGCCAAAAAGTGTATAGTCATCCCCTTTGGCAAAAACAAAGTGCCCACAAATTACCACATAGGTGGTAATCCATTAAGTACAGAAGAAGTAATTAGGGGACCAGGGGACCCAAGTTGATAGCAATCTCTCATTTGACAACCACGTGGCCAAAGTGGTTAGAAAAACATTTTATATAGCCCACCTAATCATGAAGGGATTCACATCTAGATCAGGGGAGGTCATCGTGCCTCTTTACTCATCCCTCATCAGGCCCATAATCGAGTACAATGCCCCTTTTGGGATGTACCTTACCAGACACCTGCAGCAACTGGAAAGACCCCAAAAGTACCTCACCAAGAGGATCAAAGGGCTCAAACAGATGCCGTATGCTGCCCCGTTAAAGAAACTCCAGCTCTACTCAGAGGCGATCTGTGCCTGATGTATAAAGCCATGTCCAACCCGGAATTAATGGACATGCTGCACCTCAGAAAATCCAAATCCCATCGAGCTACGCGCTCAAGAGACTTGAACCTCAGCACTGAAATAAATAGGACATGCTGGAGGGACAGATTCATAACCCAGAGGCTCCCTTCACTCCGGAATAAAATCCCAGTCCAGGTTAGGCAGAGTCCCTCATTGACTCTCTTCAAGAGGAATCTTGATGAGTGGATGGGAGATCGTAGGTTTACCCCGGGTATCACTTCTGTGTCACTGTTAGACAGAGGCACAGTATACTAACCTCGAAAAAGGGCATAGCAAAATAAATTTAAAATGGGTGGCGAAAGCCAAACACATTCTGGCTAGGCTTATAAATGCCCTAGGGCAGATAGCCTAGTATGAACCTATGAACCTATAAAAGTGTCTTCTAGGAGGGATATTCCTTCAGGCTTTTATCCTTCCAACTTGGTAATTGCTGCATACTTTTGTTAACATATTCATAATGGATCTCTGCACTAGGATAAGGGTATCTTCTAAGAGGGATACTCCTTCAGGCTGATATTCTTCCTTTTGCCTTTAAAACATTGCTTAACCCTGTTTGGGATTTTATCACTGCAGATGACATCTCAAAGTAATAGATAACAGGTGCAGAAGTTCTCCCTATATAATCTCATCTTTGTTTTTGAGAATTTGGAGGGCAGGGTGGTGGAAATTGTTTGCTTAGCAAACTTATTCTCTCTCAATTTGTCTTATTCTTAATTGGCTTTTAATTTTTTTTTTTTACCATTTTAATTAGTTTGATTTTGTTGTTCACCTGTGACTGGTTATCTGATTGCTGAGTTAGGTAGATAATCTGTTTTTGTTAGTTTTCTGCTTTGATGCATTTCCACTTTTGCCCTGGTTATTTGGAAGCAGGCTTTCCTAGGTTTGGCAGGCAGCTGTATCAGCTGTTTTGTCAGTGTTGCTTTTGAGAAGCATCTGGTTTGGGCTGTTTTGCAGGATGTGTAGCTTGATCCAGTAGGATCGCATTAGTGTGTTTCTGGATCTATGGCTGCTGTTAGTTTTCCTGGTAAGGTTGATAATTCAACCATTTTTCTGTGGTGGTTGATTGTCACGTGTTCTTTGGATCACAGTGCCATGCTGTTGAATGGGTTGCCTGCTCAGTTTGTATTCTTTCGTGTAACTTTAACTTTCTGCATCAAGTATTTCATCTTTTTCCAGGTTGTTCAACTTTGGACTTGCTGTAGCTTGCTATGATGTCTGTTGTGGGGACTTGTTTCATTGTTGTACATGTTTTGTTTATGCATGCCTTGCTGTTCGACTGGTGGCTGCTTTCACATCATGGTTTTCTTGAGATGCGGTAGTTTGATTCAGCATTGATGTTTGTGAAGTCTTTTCATCACGAATTATTCCTTATAGGTACTAATTTGTTCTTCAGTTTATATCATTTGCTTTTATCTGGGTGCATGATAACACAGGTCTATACATTATTGCTTGCAGTATCCAGCATCTTACTGCTTAACTGTACATATTTTCGCAGAATTCCAGATTTTGGCCTCATGTTTTTGGTCCATTTCTAATAAAATTATGGTTTTCTGGCAAATCATTGGCAAATTGATGGTTGGAAATGACGACAGACATTTGACTTACAGATTTCATACCCTTCAAAAAATTCATGCAAATGCAAAACCTGTTGTTCTGTCAATTTTTTTAAGTTTGTAAAAGCAATATTTAAAAAGTGACCCTTTTTTGGGTTTTTGTCCTCCCATTATTGATAGCTTTGTACAGATTTATTGCTCTAAGAGGTTGAGAGCTATGTCCAACATATTTTTTTTGTTTACTTTATCCCATTGTTAAATGTTAATAATTTCTCTTGCTGAACACTGTATGTTATTTTCTGTTTTGCATATATTTTTCAGTGCTTCGTTGATGAGCACTTTAAAGATGAAGTTGAAGTTTTTAGGAGGGCCTTTGCAGTCATTGCATTTATTTTTCATGTTCTATTTTTTTTTCCTGATTATTTACTACTATAATCTTGAATTCAGAAGAATACCTATATGAATAAGCACATTAATAATTTTATTTCCTTGTAGTTTAGTCTTGGAAGTGGACTCCTCCTTGTACAGAGACCAAGAGCTGGCATGTTCTTGGGTGTGCTTTCACCTAAACTGAAGTTTGGGGACACTAATATGTTGAAAGAGAGCATGTCACTGTATGGAGGGGAACTTGAGATAAGAGATTTCCTGCAAGAAGGCAATGGATAAAAGTAGCTAGACATTACCAACTGTAGAGGACTATGGTAAAGAACAAATATTAGGGAGTATGCACATACAATTTTTAACCTGTGTCAGACAGGTGTCTTCAGGATGGTCTCAGATTTTTCCCTTTTTTATGTTCTTAGTTTTCAGCCCTTGCCAGGCCACTGTTTTGGCCCTGTATACTGATGATTGCTTGGTATCTGAAGTCAGTACTGGACAGCTCTGTGGAATCATTTTGGATCGGACCAGTTTCTATGCTGAGCAAGGTGGACAGGCAGCTGATCATGGCTACCTGATGCGAACTGGACAACAAGTATGTGTTTAGAATGTTATTCCTTAGTTTACTTTGTACCCCTCTCTTTAAATTGCCAGTAAAAAAATAAAAATAAAATTGTACTTTACCTGCTGTTTTGTATGATGGTGTTGATCAGGTCACAACAAGAAAAACAAAGTGTTGATAAAAATTGGTCATTTGTTGTAATTTTAATAGCTGCAGATTAATGGAATGCAGTAACTTTCAAGTAATGATTACAGCACAGGAAAAGGAAAGAAATTAGCTATCCCATCACCTAATGCCTCTTTTCTGATCTCTAAACTTTGTTTAGTTGTTGTCCTTTTATTTTGTGGTGGATGTTAGGTCTTCCAAGTTTCTTTATATAAATACAGGTTTTATTGGCACATACATGACAGAAAAGAAAGCGGCAAAACCTATAATGTTTTGTCATTTGTTTATTGATTCATTTTTATTGTATATGCAGTTCTGGTGTTAGGATCCTTCATTAATGGTTGACATGACTGAGACAGTCTTCAGTGTTATCAGTTCAGCTATTTTTCTGTGGAGCTCATGGTCATTAGGATTGACCTATCTTCCACAAGTACACATTGTGTCATTCTTCTCCATAATATGAGATTATGCTTAGGCCTGCATCAGTTTATAAGGGGGTCACACATGAAATGCAAGCCGTAGCAGCACAGTATAACCTAAAACAGACAAAGCTGTTAGCGTTTTCTTTTTCATCATTATTTCCTCTCTCCTCCATGCATTAAAAATAATGCCTTTTCTTCAAAAACATTATATTGTAAAATATAAAAATAGACCTAGAATTAAATTATATCACTCCAAGACTGAATCAAAAGGAAGCTAGAATCTATCCAAGCAAGAAAGCTATAAGTAAATGCTTAACAGTTAAAAGGAACTTGCTCCATGGTCAAGTACCATTCCGTTTTTTTGGTAACAGGTCCCTGCTATACAGGAGATGGTCTTCGTGAAATTGCTGATACCAGGCCCATGCAAAGGAATATGCAGTTTTCCATATGCTGCACTAAAGCATGGCTATGGACACACATTGCCCATCATTTTGCTAGCTGTAGACAATTCACATCAAGGCTTAGTGTTTCAGAATGTCATTGAAGTTTACGCCATTGCTGAAAGATGGGAAGAGGATGTTAATGCGCCTTGAATGATACTGGTTTCTTAAAAAAAGTGTCATCCAGGGATATTCATGAGCAGATAGTTGTCAAGAAAAAAACAACTTTGATAAGCAGTAAAGTATTGGGCCTAGACTTGAAAATGATAAGCACATTGACTGTTTCCACTTAAGTCTGCATGTCTGTGCACTGAAGCTTATGTATATGAAGGTGGAACAGCCAGTATTGGGTCTATATTAGAACATCGAAGCTTCAGAACTTCAAATGTTCTAATATCGACACCTACTATCCAAAAACTGATAAGACCGAAAATTGAAAACAGTGAATTTTTTACTAGGGAAAAAATTTGCTGATCCAAAACACATACACACACAACACAAACACACCAAACAAACTGCAGTCCACACACATACACCTAAAATTTTACATCTGAACCTACACTAAACTGTACATACACCACTATCTACCCACTTAACTTAACCCTAACCCTCAGGTCCGCCACTATCGCACGCACAGCTCACCCGTGCCCTAACCCTAACTCACCTATCCCACCCTAACTCTCACGTCCACACAATCGTACACTTACCTGAACCCGACCGTAACTTTCCACTGCAGAGCTGAAAATAGTGAAGCGACAGGAACGGACAACCGAATTCTTTGGGAAAGAATTTGGTTATCTAAATTTTCACTATTTTCGGTTAGTAGGTGTCGATATTAGAACATTTGAAGTTCTGAAACTTCGATGTTCTAATATAGACCCCCATTATTGCAGAGTCAGCACTGCATATTAAAAAAATATTAGAAAAGAAAAAAAATAAAACTTAAACGTTACTCAGAAGCTAGTGCTTCGGCATTGCAGTCGGTCCCACTAAAGAATAGGACTTGCTGGATTTGCAACATGAAAGTTGCACACTGGATGGTAGAGTAAAGCACATGGAAAAAATATAATTCAGACAAAAACAGTCACTTTAGAAACTAGGTGAAAGAAAATGTGCTGTGTTTTTGTGCTGTTCCAGGTAACTGGAGTTCACAACATAAAACAGACTTGTCTTTTCATAAAATACCGCAGAATTTTCCCAGCAAGAGTTAATACATGTTCATCAGGAATACCTCATAGCATTGCTCATCATCTGGAGCTTCCTAAATCAGAAATTGAGTGGTGATGGTCAGATTTTTAACTGCTTGTAAAAATCAAGTCCTACAAGCTTCTGTCAAACAAATATGCTTTAATTATAATCTGGCATTAACTGTTTTTCAGAATTTACCATCAGAGATGACAAGATCCACGGTGGTGCAGCAGTAGCATTATTGCCTCACAGCAAGAGGTTCTCCCATTCGATTCTCGGTTGGAGTGCGGGGAGTGCCTTCTGTGCGAGTCTGCATGTCCTCCTCACGGTTGGGTGGGCATTTGAAAGACATGCATAAATGGGCGTGCCTTCATTGAAGGTTGAACGCCGAGCTGGCACCTCTGCGTTTTGTGAAAATCTACTGCCAATCATTAGCGGACTGGAGTTCCGCTGTGGCGACCCCTGACAGGGAAAAGCCGAAAGACAACAACAACCATCAGAGATGACAAGAAGCAAAGTGTTTCTTTTATTATGCGGTGATTATTGTAACCAAGCATTCTTTTCAGATTAGTTTTCCAGCTGAGGTAGAAATTACATGTAAAGAAATACATTTTGACTCACCAGGACAAGTGGGAGAAGAAAATTGAAGCCTTCAACCTTAATAAAAAGAAATAGGAAATCTGTAAGTTTAGAATATTGCCTTTTTAGCTTTTCTGTGGGCATTTGTATATGGATTTTTTATTTTTGGGACGGGGGATGATTTGCTGCAAAAGGAATATCACTTCAGGCTATTAGAAACTACCAGATAAAGTGAAAATACTTTAAATTTTCAAAGTGTGGTAACACTATGTATCAGTACTTAGCTAAGAAAAAGGAATCGGGCCTGCTATGCAACATTATTTTGAATGTTTATATTGGTGGTAAACAGCTGTGTAAAACTTTTAAATAATGTAGTTGTCCATTAAAATAAGTGAATATGTGTGGTGTAGTTCTGTCTGTGTGTTGAAGCATGTACTGAAAGCATGATCTGGTGTACAAGCCAAAAATCTGCAGTACCGGAATAGAGGTGTAGCTGTGCAGAGGTGGGCTTGATGCTTGTTTGTGTAAGGGAAGAACTGCATGTGTAAATGGCAGTGTAGCTTTTGTAAATATATGATTATTACTAGTTTTGTAAATGGTAAGAGATTTGTTTTTAGGGATAGATATACATTCAATATTTTGGGAGTTATGTGTTTAATTTATTGTACTTGTGGTTCTGTACATAACTGAGCAAACACAAAGGATGCTGAAAATGTATTCAAGAACATCTTAATGGTAAAAAATATAAAATTAGGTAATTCTGTAGCAGCACATATTACAGAAAAATATGAGAGTAATGTTAATTTATTAAAAATGTGTCCTTGAACAATTATTAACCAATGAGAAATCTGAATAGCTAAAGAAAAGTTTTACTTAAGAAAGAAGCTGAAATGATGTAAATATTGGACATTGCATCCTTTTGGGCTTGGTCATGAACTTAATTGGAGGCACTTGTTTTCTTAATTGACTTTTAATTTATTTTTGATTGTTTCATTTCCTGTTTGCTTTGTGTTATATTGAAGGTGTGAGTCCTGGAAGGCGCATTTTTTGCAGAGGCACTAGACCAGTAATAAAGTCTTATGCCTGTATTCTTTTGCGTTTTTATTTATTTATATATATATATATATATATATTTTTTTTTTTTTCTGGCTACACGCGCACACACACACCACAAACACCTTCACCTTCAGAACACTCCTCAGTGTCTGGAGTTCCCTTTGCCCAGAGAAACTGGGAACACTTCCCAGAGAGTGAGAGGAATGACTTGGACTCCTCCTCCTAAATGTTTCCACCGTGGGTGTGATACAGACAGTGACAGTGCTGTGTCCCTGCTTCACCCACGGAGGAAATCCCGTTTGGAAATGGTCTTGTAGAATGAAAGAGCATTTCAGATGGGAGAAAAAGTGGTGTTCAGTGTCCAGAAAAGGTATTTTGATTTACTGGTTCTGGACTCATAAACCTGTGACAGTCCCCCTAGTCTTGTGATCTCTAGCGAATGCATTGTACCGGTCTTTAAGGAACCAGATACTCAACTTCCTGCACCTAAGAAATCTGATGGTTTCTATATGGTCCGGGAGTCCAACAAGTTTCTTTACAAAATTCTAGCGGATCCAGCAGTGGCTTCTGCGGATCCAGACAAGGGAGCAGAACTGATGGCTGCTTCCAGTACTCTTCCATATGGTGAGGAAAACACAGAGCTAGACCAGTTTAGGAAGATTGTGTACACAGCTGCCATTCTGGCTTTCAGAGCAATTAATTGTTGGACAGACAAAGTTTCAAATTGCTTTCCTAGACCAGATAAAAGAGACTATTCAAGAGGTGTCTGATGGGATCAGCGGGCAAGATTATTGGTCCTCGCCCAGTCATGTGGCTGATCATGCCATGACGTGTGGTTATGATGTGGCTGCATGATACCGAGTGGCATCTGTGTCAGCGATGAGGAGACATGGCTGACTGAGGCTTTAACACTTGCTAGAGAATGTAAAAAGGCACTTGCTCAATGTGCCCCTGCATAAGCTTCTGGTGTTTGGGATTCCCAATGGTAAGGTACTAAAGTGGATAAAAGGGAGAGGGCTATGCAGTCAGTTAAATAGCTTCTCTGTGCGTATGTATGATAGGAATTGACCACATAAGCCTATGCCTTTCTACCATAGGCAAGGTAAAGAAAGCCAGTGTAAGAATACAAATGTCAGGTAGATTAGAAGGGGAGGACTCCTCTCCCCAAAATTATCCTTGACCTTTACCTATCTTACACACCCAAGAGAAAGCCAGGTGGGTAACCCACTGAGTAGGAAACTGGGACTATATCACAAAAAAAAACAAATGAGTGTTGTAGATATCTCATGGTTACAAAAGTTCCTAAGAAGGCAGGCATTTCAGGAATCCTGCCTATACCATGGAGTTAAGTGCACCTAGTCCTTTCATCCTACAAGTGGTTTTGTAATTAGTAGTCATAAAGCCTGTACCAAAACTGAAACAGAATAGTACATTCTACTTAAATCTTTCTAGTACACAGAAAGAAGGGTCCAAGGATGGCCATCTTTGTGCTGGCAAAGATCAGCAGCTATCTCAAGATACCAAAATTTGAGATTCTGACATTAAAAGCCCTCATTTCCCTTAAGCTTTGATGATAACTGTGAATCTCAAGGCCTGTTTGCAAATTCCCATTAACAGAAACCAGAGATGCTTTCTTAATTTTAAAGGGGGAGGAATCTTCCACTGTCAGTTTAACCGCCTTCCTCTTTTAGATTGAAAACTGCACCAGTGTTTTTTATGAAGTGTCTAGCTCCACTAATTGCTTAGTACAGAATCAGACATTCAGCTTCACCCCCAACTGCCTCATTTGCTTGCTATCTCAAGAGGAGGTTGAGAGGACCTTGCAGTTTACTCTGGGTGTTTTTTTGAAGCCTTCCAGCAACTGTACTACTCACTTCCCTCCTGACAAAGTGGAATCTGGCTCAGCACTTCTAGCAGATTACTGTAAAAACAGTAATTACAGCCAGGATGTTCCTAAGGACACAAAGATTTATGGCCTACACAATTCTTATGTTTCCTTTGGCTAGACTGCATATGACAAACCTCCACTGGTACTTGTGAAGTACCTAGAGTCAACATTCACAGCCCCTGGGGGCAATGAACCCTACACTACCTGAATCTCCTGAGAGTTAGAATGGTGTTCCAGTCAATTCGAATTTAATTAAGGGATGTCTTTTCAGCAAGGACCTGGCAATTAAACACTTAACCATGGATGCTTCAGATCTTGCTTGAGGCCATACTCAGGAAGCCTAAAATGCAAGGATGTTAGAATGAAAGGAAGAAGCTCACAGATGTAAAAGAAGTGATGGCTCTGATAACATGCACCAAGCCTCAGGTCCATCTGGAAACTAGAGTTGCAAGCGTTAACAGAAAGTACTATTGGTATGTGGCACATCAGTAAACAAGGTGGACTTGCTCCTACCCTTTTTGCAGGCTGGCCACAAATACCTAGGAGATCACTTTTTTTTTTTGTTAAACAAGAAACATCTCTGTTATATTATTACTTAAGACATAGGCAGTCATACATTTATATAAATGAAGACAAACCATATTGACATTTTCAGTTGCAGACATTATGTATCATTTATCTGTACAGTCATTGTCAGTCGAACATTAAAACTTTCTGTTGGCCAAAAATATGCTGAGGGTTTCCATCTCAAACTCACCAGTGAATGGAGCTATGGGCAGCAGCACAGACTCTACATGGTGCCCTGTAGGTGGGAAGAGTTGTACAGACCAACCGCTTTGGGCATCTACAGTGCTGCGCAGTATCCTCGAGATAGGACAACACGGATCACAGACTGAGCACCGTGGCAGGGCTAGCCACTCGACAGTGTAAAATATGGCTCTAGGTGATTCAGTCATGTTGACTAATGTCGCCAAAAATGGGCATGGGTAGTTGCCGGTCATAAGTGGATTGAGGACCCGGCCTACTCTGACCCACGCCAGGGACCCATGCTAATGGTGGGAGCGGTATATGTGCCCCTATTGGCCAGTGTGTGCCCACCATAAAGCCCAGCAGCCCTGGGTCAATAAGCTACTGGCTGGCCAGTGTCTAGTTGCCCAGCCTGGGTTACCTGGGATAGCTCTGTTGAGAAAAAGCTGGACGTAAAACTAACCAACCTGCCAAACATGAACTTAGAATTGCTACACTTAATGTAGGTTCACCGACAGGATGCAGCTTGGAAGTGGATGACATGATGATACGGAGGAGGCTGGACATCCTGTGTATCCAGGAGACAAGATGGAAGGGCAGTGCAGCAAAGCCACTTGGCTTGGGATCCAGAGTCTACTGCTCAGGTGGAGGGCAGGCTAGAAATGGTGCAGAAATTGTGGTGAGAGAGAGGCTTCAGAAGGCAACGAGGGATATCATCAGAATTAATGACAGACTCATGGCAGTCAGACTCCAGTGTAATGTTAGAGCAGTATTCACAATTTCAGCCTATGCTCCACACCAGGGTTGTGATAGTGAGGAAGAGTGCATTCATACAGCAGTTGCAAGACCCATGAGATAAAGCAGGACAACATGAATTGGTGTTGATAATGGGTGACTTGAATGCACATATCAGGACAGGCAGAACAGGATATGAGGACTGCCTGGGTCCACATGCATGGGGCAACAAGAATAAAAAAGAGAAGCCATTCTAGACTTCTGTCTGGCAAATGGCTTGATAGTAGCCAACACATGGTTCAGAAACAGAGACAGTCACAAGATCACATACAAGAGTAGCCAACATGCAACTCAGGTAGACTTCCTCCTAGTAAGGAAAAGGCACTGGGGCATAATCCATGATCGCAAAGTCATCCCCAGTGAACCAGTTTGCCCACAACATAAACCACTAGTTGCCGCAATCAGCTGGAGGCAGTGGTCAGAGAAGGCTCTAAGGCCAACAGAGACCAGGTTGAAGACCTGGAAGTTGACTGGAGAGAAAGTACAACAGTTCAAGGAATTGCTCAGGGCTCTAGCACCCCAGGGAGAGGAGGAAGTAGGTGGAGTTGAAGAATGGCAGTGCCTAAAAACAGCATGTGTTAGGCCTACAGAAAAGATATGTGGCCGAGCCAGGTATGGAAATAAGGTACGTAAGGAAAGCTGGTGGTGGAATGCAGAAGTCCAGGAAGGCATCAAAAGAAAAAAAGGAGTGCAGGAAGAAGTGAGAGATAGAAAAGACTGACCAGGCTAGGAAGGACTACTTTTTGGCCAACAGAGAAGCTAAGAAAGAAGTTGCAATAGCAAAGAATAGGGCATTGGAGGCATTGTACCAACTTCTGGAAAGTGACTCAGTAAGGGGCACAGAGAAACTATATCAGGTTGCAAGGCAAAGACAGAAAGATAAAGAAGGTAGTCAGACACCCTTCATAAGGGATGCCAACATGAACCTGCTCACCAGCCCAGAAGACATCAAATGCAGATGGAGTATTTCCAGTAGCTTCAGAATGAAGAAAACCCCACAGAAGCTGAACCGCCCCAGAAACAGCCTATGATGAGAGAAGAGGAGGAGCCCACCCTAGAATAAGTAAGAACAGCAGCACTAAGGAAGATGAAGTCAGGGAAAGCAGCAGGCTCAGATAAGGTCACAGCAGATATGATAAAGATGCTGGGTGAGATAGGAGAGAAATGGCTCCTGAGGGTACTAATAGCAGTGTGAAGAGAAAGGCATATCCCAGATGACTGGAGAATAAGCATACTTGTGCCAGTGTATAAGAACAAAGGTGTCATCCACAACTGCGGGCAGTACAGAGTCATCAAACTCCTATCACATTGCATGAAAGTTCTGGAGAGGGTGATTGATAAACGGATACGCAGAGTAGTAGAATGCAGGATGGGAGATGAGCAGTTTGGATTCAGATCAGGATGCAACACAACTGACCCGATGTTTGCACTGAGACAGATACTTGAGAAGAAGCTGGAGATGAGATTGTCTAACTGGGCATTTTTAGACTTGGAGAAAGCATATGACAGGGTCCCAAGAAAGCTGATCTGGGCAGTACTGCAGTGGTTTGAAGTCCCAGAAACATTTTTAGAATTAGTGCAGGCTATGTACAAGGACCCAGTTACTCAAGTACAGACTGTGTTCTGCCTCACAGAGGGGTCCCCAGTCGGTGTGGGTGTACATCAAGGTTCAGCTCTGAGCCCACTGCTGTTCATACTGGTGATGGACTGCATTAGCAAATAGGTTGGAGGGGACTGAACAACGAAGCTGCTGTATGCAGACAATGTGGCAGTAGAGGCAGATTGAGCTACAACTTCAGCAAAAGATAGGAGAATGGAATGCAAATCTGAAGGCACATGAGATGAAACTAAGGACAGATAAAGATGGTGGTAATGGCAGCAAACTGGGGAAATCGGAAGAAATGGAGAATAGAGATAGAAAAGAAGATAGTGGAACAGGTAAACAGCTTCAAGTATCTGGGAGTAGTAGTTGAGGAGAAGGGTAGTCTGAATGAAGAGGTCAAAGCTAGAATCAGAGGGGCTGCAGCCAACTGGCATAGAATATTAGGTTTAGTCTATGACAGAAGAATGCCAAAGAAGCTGAAAAGTAATGTGTACAAGACAGTGGTGCGACCAGTACTACGGTATGGTACAGAAACCTGGGCAGTAAAGGCAGAACAGTTGAAGAAGCTAGAGGTGATGGAAATGAAGTGCCTGAGAAAGGTGATAGGATGCACACTGTGGGACAAACGAAGAAATGAGGACATAAGAGCAGAAGCCAAAGTAGCTCCAATTGCAGAAAAGATCAAAGAGAACAGATTACAGTGGTTTGGGCACATGTGTAGAAAAGCAGAAGACAATCTGGTGAGGAAGATTTGGGACAGACAGGAAGAAGGTAAGAGGAAGTGAGGAGGTCCAGCAAAGAGATGGATGGATTGTGTGAAAGAAGATCTGCGACAGTCAGGCATGAGTGTTGAAGGCAGGAGTGTGGCACTGAATCAAGAGAGTTGGCGACAGTTAACACGATACCCTGACCCCATATTGAAAAATGGGAAAAGGTGGGGCTGATGATGATGATTTCAGTTGCAACAAGTTAAAAGCCACAGTTTATTAAAAAAAAATATGTAACTAAAACCTTAACTTAATCACTGCGTTTTTCGTCCATTATATCCAGACTTCTTTAACACATTAACCAAAAAATAGGTATAAATTTGTAAGTAAATTAACATAATAAATTGCATAATTAATAAAACACTTTTTTTGTGGTGTGTTATGGCTTTAGAATGTGTTTTAACGTCCTCGAACTTTGTTGGCAGCTGTGTAAGTGTAGACATTTTCTTTGAGCTGTACTGCTTCCCTGTTTTGCTCATTACCTAATATTCAAGTTGGAATTTTTAAAGTCTGCCATCTCATTACACTCCCAAAGCATGTTCCCAATTACCTCTTTCTTCCCTATCACACCTCCAACCTTAGCAATCTACCTGAAAAATTTTATTTGGAGTCTGTTTGGGATATAAAAATAGCTTTGCAAACACTTTCAAGCAAACGTCCTAAATCTTCTAGACTTTGTTGATATTTTACAGCTGTACATATATTCTCAGTTTGTTTCTTTCTGAATTGCTTATCCAGTCTCTTTCCTATCCTTTTTAATCTCATTTGATTGATTCCTATAGTTACCATACACTATTTTATTTGCCCTAATAATTATCCTTTTTAACCGCAACTTCTACTAAAAACTCTACTAGTGCTGGTCTTTCACTTAGGATTCCCCTATTCCTTTCTGTTTGTCTATACTCCGATGTCAATCATTGATCGAGAATACAGTTTGTAACCTACAGTCCAAATGAATTCTTGGCCTCTTCCCATTCTGTTACCTTTCCCTCTCTAACTATTTGACCCAGTGCTTTGGTTCCTTTGCTAGTTTTTATCCAGTAAATTCCAACCCCCTCTTGCCTATTTTCCGTATCCTAATTGCAGTCATCGCTATCGTCATCATCTCCTTTCTCTAGTCTTGTGTTGGCTTAGTTCTTAGGATAATTTTTACTACTCCATGAATATAGTATTCTTTACGGTCATAGTTATCTTTCTTAAGGTTATGCATCCAAAGTCCCAGTCAGTCCTTGTTTCTTGAGCATTCCCCATTTTGTTATCATTCCTTTACTCTTTGAATTATAGCTTTCTACTTGTGTTTTGTATATGAGCCTTAACTGTGTAGCTCTGAAATACCCCTTCAAATCAGGTCATCCCAAACCACCTTGTTCTATTGGAAGGATCAACTTATCCTACTAGACTCTTGCCCTTTTCTCCTCCCGGATAAAATCCTTCAACTCTATTAATTGCTGTCTACAACGGTCCACACTCCTAAGCACTTCATTTTATCATGACCCAATAAATATGGATATTTCTGAACCAATTTGTGTATGGATACATAGTTTACAGATATTGCATTTGTTTTATCTTCATTAATTTTGTATCCCAAAAACCTTAAAAAATATCTCAGAATTTTCCACAACACTGAAATATCCTTTTCTGGTTTTATCAAGTATAAAATAATATCTGTACATAAAGCCAACTTTTTTGGATTACCTTATCAATTATATCCTTGAATTTCTGAGTACCTTTGCCAGTGGTTCTAAATACAACACAAATAGCAAAGGGGAAAGAGGACATCCTTGCCTGGTTCCTCTGCTCAAGCAGAAGTTATCAGAGAGGAAACCCTATACAAACACTTTATCTGAAGTAGTTAACTTCATTTGTGCAGCAACCTATGGGATTCGGATCCGACCTCGGAACCGAGCCGGCAGTTTTCAACAGCTTTAGATCCGAGCTCCAAGCTCCTCCCCCTACCCATACTCCCCTGCCAACCCTGACTGACCTCAGATCTAGTTTGCCGCGGTTACCCAACAGCAGCTTGATCTACAGCTCCAAGCCTTCGAGACTTTTTCGAGGAAAAAAAATTACCTTTTTTCTCTCCTTTCTTCTATTTTTTTTGTTGTGCGTGTTTTCAGGTCCCTTTTTGTAAAAACCCTTTCTAGTTAAACTATATATTTTTTGGTCTTTTACATCCCCCTTCCTTCGTGGTTCCGTTAGGGTTTTGTGTGTGTGTTTGGGGCCTAACGTGTGTGTTTCTCTTTTTTAGTTTAAATGGCTGAGGCCCCAAAAATTGATCTTTTCTAAGTGCACTGAGATGGCCATAAGCTGTCCCCGGCGGATGGCCACACTCGGTGTGTGTTGTGCCTTGGGGTTGAACACCTGTCTTCTGGTTGTTCCATCTGTGTGGCGTTCAACAACAGGGCATTCAAGAACCGGAGGTCCAAGCTGATTCTGGCGGGTCTTCTGACCCCGGATTCGGCTTCTACCTCCGGTCCTCCTGTGGCTCCCGCTGCGGCGGCTGCCACTCCTGCTTCCCTCCCCCCGGCTGGGACTCAACCTCCCGCCTTAGGCCCGGAGGAGAGGGAGGCCAGGAAAGAGAAAAGGAGGGAGAAGCACCACAAGCGGCTGGCTGAGGCCTCCGCTTTGGTCCCCCCGGCTAAGCAGTCTTCTCCCTCCAGGACTTCTGGGTCTCCTCCGTCTCAGATCCGGTCCCCATGATTTTCACCCGTCCCGCCTCGGTGGCCTCATCGAGATCTACTCGAAGTCTCACGGATGCAGATTTGGACCGGATGATGAGAAGATTCCTCCAGGCCCAACTGCAGATGGGAGTGCTCCTGCCTCCTCCCCTCCGGGGGGGAGCTCGACCCCTTTTTTTGCCCCGATAGCTCCTTCTCCATCCCGCTTCCCGGGCTCGGAGTCTTCAGAGCTGGGCAGCCTTGGAGCCGGGGGTGTGTCGGCGCCGATAGTCTCAGGTACTTCGGCACCGACACTTCCCTCGAGTCTGTCGGATCCATCGGATCTGAGCTCTTGGGGCCAAGGGCTGAGCTTCGGATCCGGTGGTATCGGTATACCTTTGGCTCCATCCAGGTCGGAGCATACTGGTCCGTCTGATCCGATCGCTTCGGCGCCGGCCCCGATCCATCCGTCGGATCCAAGGGAGGGTCTGCTTTCGGATCCCAGAGAGAGCAGATCTCCCTCGGCATTCAACGTGGTGGAGAGGGCCCTGTCGAGAGATTCCAGGCCCCGGCCCTTGCCATGGCTCCACCCAGCATTCCTTCTCAGTTGGGCCCGACTTCCATCACCCGGCCCCAGGGACAGCCTGCTCTGATGTCCCAGGTCATTCCTTTGTAACAAGACGTGGCTGGTGAGACCTCCTCAGACAGCCCCCCCAAGGAGGTTCCTCACAAGCGAAAGTGCAAAAGGAGGCACCTGGACTCCCCCGAGTCCTTGACTGAGGACACGGATTTGGAGGAGGGGGAAGGCTCCCCAAGATCACCCCCCGAAGATGTCTCATTTGGTGACAACATGGAGATGCTCAGGATAAAGGGGGGGGTGGTCTGCCCCAAAGCCTACCTCGGACGAATCCGTGTTCCTGGAGGCGTTTGAAGCAGGCCCGTCTACCTCTTGGTTGTCCCCTCCAGCCGACCCCCTGGTAGATTTGATTACTACCAGGGCGTGGAAGGAGCCGGACACTGTGGAGCCAGTCCCCAAGCGCCCGGACAAAATTCTTAGCCCACCCTCTGACAAGTTCCACTGGAGTAAGGGTCCCCCTGTAGATGCCATGTTGGTGGCGGCTGCCACCAAGAGGGAACTAGCTCAGGAGAGTCCCTCGGTTCATCCCCCGAGCAAGGAGTCTCGGTTGATGGACCGTTTAGGGAAGCGGGTCTTTAGTTCGGCTACCTTCTCTGTGAGGTCGCTGAACTACATGGCACATGTGCTTCGGCTGCAGCGGGACCTTATCAAAGAGTACACTGCGTCGCCCTCAGAGTCCATGTCGGTGGAGGACAAACAAGATGACCACTCTCCAATCCATATCAAACATCTCTATACGGCTTCTATCCCATGCCATGGAGGGAGCCGCTAGAGCCAGCGGAGCGGGCCTTGTCATGAGGCATCAAGCCTGGCTCCGGCACTGTGATTTCACGGAACCCTTCAAGGCGTCTTTCGCTAATGCCCCTTTCGATGGTTCTGCCCTCTTTGGCAAAACTGTTCGCGATACCTTGGTCCAGAGCGAGGAGGACGGGAAGACGTTGTCTGCCGTCGGAGTCCTCTTCTCTGCTCCCCAGAGGTCCTTCTCCAAGAACCAAAAGGGACAGAAGAAGATGTGGTTCCGGAAGTCGCAACAGTCCCGTCCCGCTCCGGACTCCGCCCTAGAGGCAGAGGGGGCCCGCGCAACATTGGATCCAGAGAACCCTTCTGGGACCAACCCACGCAACACCCCTGAGGGGTTGCCCGACTGCTCCACTCTGGAGGCAGTCGGGGGGCATTTCTCGAAGCACCTAGCAGCTTGGGAGTCCATCACGACAGACAGCTGGGTGCTTTGCATTATATCCAGAGGATATCACATTCCCTTTTTCCTTTACCCACGCAGCCCCAGATACCTCCTCGATGTCCCACCCGATCAGAGGGAGGCCGCAGCAACAGAAATCCAACAGTTGCTGGAAAAAAGAGCCATCCAACATGTCCCCCCAGACCAGTTCAGGTCGGGGTTTTACTCCAGGTTCTTTTTGGTGCCAAAAAAGACAGGGGACTTAAGACCTATCCTCGACTTCTCCTCCCTGAACCTGTCAATAACCAAAGAGAAGTTTCGCATGGTCACCCTTCAGCCCATTCTCCCCCTTTTGCAGGAGAAAGACTGGATGTGCTCTCTAGACCTCAAGGATGCGTACTACCACATTCTGATGGACAGGCGATCCAGAAGGTTCCTCCGCTTCCGGCTAGGAGCCAGTCATTTCCAATTCAGGGTCCTTCCCTTTGGTCTCACCACAGCCCCCAGGGTGTTCACCAAAGTGTTAGCAGTGATTGCGGCCCACCTGAGGCTTCAGGGAATCCAGATCTACCTGTACCTGGACGACTGGCTCCTGACCGCCCCGACAAGGCAAGTACTCTGCGCAGCCAGAAACTACTTTCTTCGTCTAGCTCCCCGGCTGGGGATCACTATCAACATAGAGAAGTCTTCTCTTCCCCCGACTCAGACTATAGACTTCATAGGGGCAAGATTAGACACAAGACAAACACAAAAAGGCCAGCATGATAGTTCCACAGTTTAATGTGAGGTAAAAAACGGACAGCTCCTAGCTTTCTTGACCACAGACCGGCTACGAACCCTGAGGCTACATGTGTGGGCCACTCTACATTCTCCAGCTCCTTTGGCGGAATTGGTCCTGAGGGCTCTAGGCTCGATGACGGTGGCATTCAACCTTTTGCCAATGGCGCGTTTGAACATGAGGGGCTTGCAATGGACCCTCCAGGTCCAGTGGTCCTTCCTTCGATTTCCTCTGAGCCATCCCATTCCCATCAGCAGGGCTTGCAAGAAGGCCCTCTTATGGTGGCTCCAATCTCCGAATTTCCAGGAAGGACGCCCCTTTTCTATGGCCCCTCCCCTAGCCATGGTGACCACGGACACCTCCTGCCTCGGGTGGGGGGGCATTGTTCGGGCAGGACAGTCCAAGGCACGTGGGACCCCACGGAAACCTCTCTGCATGTCAATGTCCTAGAGATGAGGGCAGTGCTGTTAGCGCTGCAAGCACTTCAGCACCTTCTTCCTGTAGGAACTATTGCGATTCAGTCAGACAATATGTCTGTTGTCTGGTACATCAACAAACAGTGGGGAACCAGGTCCTACCCACTCTGTTGAGAGGCCATGAGGGTGTGGGAATGGGCGATCTCCACCAACTGCTTTCTTATAGCAATGCATATTCCGGGGCGGTCCAACATCCTAGCGGACAGACTAAGTCGCACCATCCTGTTACCACACGAGTGGTGTCTGAATCCTGAGATAGCGAATCAGATTTTCGCCAAATGGGGTCAACCCTGTTGCGATCTCTTTGCTTCTCCCTCGAATACAAAATGTTACGACTACTTCGCTCTCATTTCCCCCTCCAGGGAACCTCCGGGAGACGCTCTGGTGCATGCTTGGCCTCCCGGTCTACTTTATGCTTACCCTCCTCTTCCTCTGATGCTGAAGTTTCTGCAGAAAGCCAGCCGGTTGGGGAGCAGGATAATCCTCATTGCCCCATTCTGGCCTCGTCAACCCTGGTTCCCTTACCTTTGGTCTCATCTGGTGAATCACCCTTGGATTCTGGATCCCCGTCCGGATCTAATATCCCACCCCCTAGATCTCCCAGTTCCGAATCTGGACAATCTCAAGCTCACAGCTTGGCAGCTCCAGTTCCACTTGTAGCTAGGACTCCCGGTATCTCTTTCCCAGTTAAAACTATTCTAGTAGCAGTGCACAAGCCTTCTACTAGAAAGGTCTATAGTAGCAAATGGAAACGTTTTTCCATTTGGGCAGAACGTCGAAATTTGGATCCTTTCACAGCTCCTTTGCCAGCGGTATTAGACTTCCTGTCAGGGCTGTTTCATCAGGGGGCTAGCTCCTCCACAGTCAAGGTTCAACTAGCAGCTATCTCTCATTATCACATGGGAAATTAACTGGGCCCTTTGATCACCACGAAATTGTGTAAGACCTTTTTGAAGGGCACCTTTCTGCTCAGACCTCCAGTGAAGGATGTAGTCCCTTCTTGAGATTTAGCGCTGGTGCTTCAGGCCTTAACAGCTCCCCCGTTTGAGCCTGCAGCTTCAGTAGATCTTAAATTCTTGTCATGGAAAACTGCCTTTCTTGTCCCTATCACCTCGGCTCGAAGGGTCTCTGAACTACAGGCCCTCTATGTAAACCCCCCATATTTCACTTTTCACAAGGATAGAGTTTACCTCAGGACCAATCCCTCCTTTCTTCCCAAGATTGCCTCTGAATCGAATATTAATCAGTCCATCAACCTACCTGTCTTCTTCCCTAATTACCAAAACAAAGGGGAATATAAACTACACTCACTGGATGTGCATAGACAACTTCGCTTCTACATCCACAGGACATCTGGTCATAGGCAATCTGACCAGTTGTTCGTCTCCTTTGCCAAATTTAACTTGGGTAAATCTGTGTCTAAAGTCACGCTGTCTAGATGGATCTCGCAGTGTATCCTTTTAGCATATGAAAGTTCTGGCAGGCCCGCACCTCAGGGAGTCCATGCCCACTCTACTCGGTCTATGTCTACTTCTGCAGCTTTTAGAGCTAGGGTCTCTTTGGATGATATTTGTTCAGCAGCCACTTGGGCCTCATCTCATACCTTTATCAATCACTATAAATTGGACATTATCTCCAGAGGGAGAGCATCCTTTGGCTCTGCAGTGCTCCGAAACATCCTTCCAAAAAGGCCGCCCAAGGTTCAGGTAGCTGGGGACTCTGTCCCATAGGTTGCTGCACAAATGAAGTTAACTTCTTCAGATTAAGAAGTTATGTACTCACCATAACGTTCCATCTGAGTAGGTAAACTTCATTTGTCAGCAACCGTCCCTCCCCCCTGCCCCCCTCACTTATGAATGTTGTCATACTCAGGTCCATGGGTGTTACCCACTTATCTTGAAAGTATTAATCTTCGGGCAGTATCTGCTTTTGGGCAAACTTGATCTG
The DNA here is from genome assembly GCF_019279795.1 of Protopterus annectens. Taxonomy (NCBI): domain Eukaryota; kingdom Metazoa; phylum Chordata; order Ceratodontiformes; family Protopteridae; genus Protopterus; species Protopterus annectens. The sequence continues at coordinate 507,975,668 of NC_056725.1, read as the reverse complement.
AGGTCAGTCAGGGTTGGCAGGGGATTATGGGTAGGGGGAGGAGCTTGGACAGCTCGGATCCGAATCCCATAGGTTGCTGACAAATGAAGTTTACCTACTCAGATGGAATGTTATGGTGAGTATATAACTTTATTTCCCCCTGATCCCTCATAGAACTTTGTAATCATCCTGATAATTTCATCAAGGAATGCAAAACCTTCCATTGCCCTACTCATAAAATCCAAGCTTACTCTGTTGAATGTTTTCTCTGCATCAAGACCCACTAACAGTGGTATTTTCTTACATTCTGCTTCCCTCTGAATCATTGTTTTATTAACGTTGTCAAATGTATGCTTCCCCTCCACAAAACCTCATTGATCCATATCTGTCAATTTTGGAATTACCTTTGCCATTCTTTTAGCCATTAGGTATAAACACTTCATAATCATGGTTTAGAATCAAAATGGGCCTATATGAAGCTGGATTTGATGGATCTTTACCATCTTTATGTATTACAGCCACCCCAGCTTTTTTTCCAGGATGTTGCTTCTCCTCCTTTTCAAATACTGTTAAAACCTTCCAGATCTTTATCGCTTTCTTCCCTCCTAGCTTCCAAACTTCCACAGGAATACCATCTATTCCTGAAATCTTTTCTGTAGATTGGTTATACATTACCATTTTAATCTCATCTCCTCCTATTCTGTTAGTAATTGAGCCACATCTACCTCTGTTGGCATATTTAATTTTTCCATAAACATTTCCATTTTTACTTTTTCTTCATTTCCACATTTCTCTGCTTTATACAGATGTTCATAGCATTTCCAAAATATTTCTAGTACTTCTACATGATCTCTAGTTATTTTCCTTGTGTGCTTCCCTAATTTTGGTAATAACCCTCTCTACTTTCTGTTGCCTGAGCCATTATGCTAAAAGCTTTTGTGCTGTGGAGTTGTCAAAAAACAGTTGCTTAACAGCATTTTTTCTAAACTCATTCATATAATCGAGATAGTCCCTTATTTTCTCTTTAGCACTCGGCAGTTGCGCCTCTTCTAGTTCTGTGAGATTCCCTCTTTTCTGTAATACTTTAATTTAATAACATTTGTCAGTCTTTGTAAATCATTCTTGTTACTTCTTAACCATATCTCTTTTTCTCTTATTTCCACCCTGTTTTTAAACGCCACTTAAATTTTATCCCATTCCCTAGCTATATTTTCTGAAGAAATGTCTATCATCCCTAATAGCGCCCGAATAATTTCCACTACCCATGCCTTAAATTCCTCTCTATTTAACAGATGGGTGGGGAAGTGTCAGTGTCTCATTTTATTTCATTTCCATGCATTTTTGTTTAGTTATTATTGATGCATGATCCGAAATAGATCCATGTCAAAACTTTCAATTAAATCCACGTTTCTGTGAAATATAATTTCTGTCTGTCCTACCCCAGTTTTTGTAACTTGCGGAATATGTAAATTCTCTCATCTTCTACTACTGAATTCACATCTTCCATACCAAATATGCCTAGGAGATCACTCTTAATCCTGATGACCTTAAGGTCAATTTACATTTTGTCCAGTTGAAAGTAATGGTGGACCAACTAATCAGATACACTTTAGATTCCCATAAATGAACATTACACAAAGATTTATTTTTTACATATTTTTCACAGGTGGTGCATAACAGAAATATAGACCTGTTAGCTTCTTAACACAACAAATGGCTCTGAAGGCTGTGCTTCAGAGCACCTCGCAAAGAAGCTTGGGTAGTGGATAGCTTCTTCAAATGGAGATATCTGTTTCTGTATGCATTTCTTATGATTCCCCTTTTCATCAGGGTGATCCAGAAAGCAAGGGAGGAAGGGCTAAAGATGCTTTTAATAGCACCCTTTTGGCCCTGATGGTATTTTTTCTTCCTCCTTATCCAGATATCCGGGTTTAAACCTTGCATACAGCCTTTGCAAATAGCCTTCCTAAGAACAAGAGGCCCCAGGAACACCCCAGCCTAAAGACAGTGCACCTTCCCCCGGATAATTTTATACAATTGCTGTTCAAGTACAAATTCACTGAGAATGTGCTGAGAATATTTATTTATTGTTTTGCATGAGCTGGTACGGGACCCATTTTAAGCACTACCTGGGTCATAAGGCATGGCACAAAATAAAGCACAATAGAACAAAAAATAATACCTAAAAATAAAGATTGTTAACATTAGTAAATGACAGGTACAAGCATTTACAAAGAACAAGAGTAGAATAGTATTTACATAATTTGCATCTTCATAGTATAGTGTGAAAATTCAGTTGCTATCTTTGCTGAATGGAAAAATGGGTGTGAAGTTAACTTGCATCCTTAAAACACATGCATTTGTTTTCTTTAGGTGTTGTTTTCATTCTTAAAAAAGCTCCTCAACTGAAGTAATATTAGGCAGAAATCTCCATGATGCGGGAGCTAGTTTGCGATAATATTAATATTTAACTCTTGCTGTAACTGGCAGCTGTTTAGCCATGTGAATGGATTTGCAGTGATATGGTGTGGAACTGACTAAGTGGATAAATCTGAGGATTTGGTTTTCATTAGTTTGAAGAAATGTAGTCTTATGGCCAGATGGAGGAATAATGGTTGGAGTGTATTCCAGCCTGGGGATTAGAGTATTGATGGTGATGGCCCACTGAACTTCAGAAGTAAGAAAGATGGAATTAGATTAAGTCAATTTAAGTTGCTGAAGACCTTTGGATGTTAACATATCAGTATGGCTTTAAAAAGTGGGAATGTAATCTAGTAACACTCCTAGGTACTTTTGGTCTGTAGAAAGTTGCCATGGGGATATTTGACACATGGTGTGGGGAACTTGGAGAGCCTTTTTTGTGTACCATCACTATAGATTTGTTTGCATTGGTGGGAAGTTTATAGTCACTTAACCAAATCTAGGTTATGGAGAAGTCATTTTGTAACATGGACTACTTGTTGAACTCCTTCAGGTGTGGATGTAAAGACTGTATTGTCTACTTATAGCGTAGTGTTCAGGTTGAAGGTCCCAAAGGAGGCTGTTGATAAAGAGGGAAAATAATAGGGGGGCTAGGATAGAACCTTGAGGAACTCCTTTGGAAAGAGTTCTAGTGCAGGATGGGGTATCATGGCTAACCATGACAAATTGTATGAAATATGGTTGAGTGACTGATGAATTTTTAAGCCAGGGTTCAGAGATGGTGAGGACAAGAGGGATTAAACCAGGACTGTAAGGTTTCCAGTTTATTAATGTTGCATAAATTCATTGAATCAGTGTTTGAAGTTCTGCTGTTAATAAAAATAGTACTCCTGTTTAGTTGGATATTTCAAGATAGCAGGACTACTGTAATGAGTAGAATAATGTGTTTGTATTTTTCCCAAAGCTTTTATTTGTAGCTGCCGGTGTACCATTGAGTACATGTGGGGAGCAGTTTGCATTTGTATCAGTTTTTGTAACTGGAATGACATGGTTTGGTAGAAAGAATTCAATAATTGTGTTGGAATTTGGTGAGTGAGTAGAGATGAGTGGTATGTGCAGGAGTTTTTGCTTATTGGACTGATATTTAAGGAGGCTAGGAAGACTGCCAGAAAGAAGTCCTACTTAACCAAGTGGAAGAACTTTTGCCTTTGGTGTATAGGTTCATAGGTAGGTACTAGGCTATCCGCCCAAGGGCTTAAGTAAGCCTAGCCAACAAGGTTCCCTGGCTTACGCCACCCAATAAAGTTATTTTCCTGTGCCCCTGTTGAGCAGAGCCACAGAAGTGATCCTCAGGGTGTATTTCCTATTTCCCATCCACTCATCAAGATTTTTCTTGAAGAGTGCTAATGAGGAACTTTGCTTGACATAGATGGGTAGCTTGTTCTAGAGTATGGGAAGTCTCTGGAACAGGAATCTATCCCTCCAGCATGTCCTGTTTATTGTGGTGACAATGTTTAGGTGCCTAGAGCGTGCAGCTCGGAGGGATTGGGATTTCTTTAGGTGTAGCATGTCCAACAGCTCTGGGTTTGACATAGCTTTATATGTTAGGCAGAGATCACCTCGGAGTAGGTGATATGCTACGGAGCAAAGCTGGAGTTTTTTGAGACTGTCAGTGTAGGGCATCTGTTTGAGGCCAGTAATCCTCTTTGTGAGGTACTTCTGTGGTCTTTCCAGCTGCTGCAGATGTCTTGAGGTACATTCCAAATGGGGCATTGTACTCTATAATGGGACTGAGTGTTGAGTAGAGGGGAACAATGACCTCTTTTTTTCCCTGCATGAGAGCCCTTTTGTGATGAGGTGTGCCACTTAGAAGGATCCCTGACTATTGTGGTGATGTGATTAACAAAGGAGAGACTACTGTCCACCTTGGTCCCAAGGTCTCATCACACATTCTGCATTGAGTAGACTGCTGCTTATGTGGTAGTTCATGGGTACAGAGTTTTTACCAAAGGGGATGACAGTGCATGTTTTGGCATTGAGCTTGAGGCCATGGCTCTGACACCAGGCATCTGTCTCAGTGAGGCCCTTCTGTAGGATGTCCACATCATTTGGGGACTCGACTATGGCTCCTAGTTTGCAGTCATCTGTAAACTTCATTAACCAAAGGCCTTCTGTGTTCGCCAGTACTTAAGAGAAGTAAATACCAAACAGGAGAAGTCCCAGGACTGAACCCTGTGGTACTCCACTTGTCACTGGTTTGAAGTCAGATTTGGAGTCTGCAACTTTTACAGTGTAGGTTCCGTCAGTGAGCCAGTTGGCAACCCATCTTGTGATATAGGGATTTATTAACTAGTTTAGTGAGTTTAGCTATAATTCCAGAATGGGTGGTGGTATTGAAAGCCTTGGCGAGGTCAAGATAGGCTGTGTGAACCACCTCACCCTCGTCTATGGCTTTGGTGACTGCCTCAAAGAAGTCGATAAGGTTCAGGAGGCTTGATCTGCCTTTCACAAACCTGAACTGGGTGAGGTCCCGAGTTTGGAGGTTACTGATGTCTTTCTTTATGAATTCCATGATGATACGTTCCATGGCCTTACAGACCAGGCTGTTCCGGCTAATAGGGAGATAGTTCCCGGGATCAGTGGTGGCTCCCCCTTTGTGGAGTGGGATAACTGTTGCCATGCTCCATTCAGTGGGCACAAAGCCTGACATGAAGCTATGATTGAACATGGTGCTTAGGTGGGGAGACAGTTCTTTCTGAAGTTCGTGTAAAAAGCAGCCTGGGATGTTGTCTGGTCCCATGGATGCTGTGTTTTTGGCTTTGGAGAGTGCAGCTTTTACCTGTGTAGTTGTGATTATAGGGACTCTGCATTCTTCCTATATAGATATGGGCCCTTTAGGGGGTGGGGGTGGTAAAGGTAGCACTGAACCTGTCTGCCAGGATGTTGGGAATATCAGTCAGTTCTGTAATTTTCGTGCCATTGTGCTGTAACTCAGAGCAGAAATGGGTGTTGCCATTGAGATTCTTGACATAGCTATAGAATGCTTTGTGGTTGTCCCTAGAATCAGTGGCGATTTTGTTTTTGTAGCTAGCTGTGGAGGATCTTATAAAGGATCTCAGCTTCTTACTGAGGCTGACCAGGGAGCTCCTCCACTCATGGGATTTTACACTCTTTTGCAGCAGTTTCTTCCTTCTGTTGTAGAGTTTGTTTATGGCCACCAGATTGGCTTCCTTTTTTTGGAGGATTGCGTCTTAGTTCTGTTTGGGATAGCATGATCCATGCACAAGTGTAAGTGCTTATAGAGTGCATTTGTATAGGATTCAGCAGTCGTAACTGTATTGCCCATCTGCATGGGTGTCATGAAGTTCGCCACTTCTGTCTTAAGAAGCATGAAGTTGGCTTTGGAGAAATTGTTTACCGTGGTTTCCTTAATGGGGGGGTGGGGACGAGATGTGGATATCTAGGGTGATTAGCTTATGGTCGGATCTGACCAATGAAGAGTTGACTTCAGGTGTGGAACACCGGTCACTCATGTTGGTAATGACTAGGTCTAGGATATTGTTCCCCCTGGTGGGGGTGTGGATACATTGATCCAGGGCATTGGAATTTATGAATTCCAGAAATCGTTGAACGAAGGAGTTGGTACATGAGTAGTTTTTGAATTAATGGTGGGGTAGTTGAAATCGCCATTATTAGGGTGTTTGGTTGAACTGTAATATTTTCCAGTATATCAAGAAAAGAGGAGTGGGAATCCTGGGGCATAGTGGAGGATCTGTAGCAAGCTACAATTTGAATTGTAGTTTTGCCCAGAGATAGTTGCACTTGGATAACCTCGGATGCATTATGCTGAGCAGCTATCCTGGAGGTGTGGATATCCTTAATGAATATGGACACACCTCCGCCTTTGGTGTTCTGGTCCAGGTTAGGTAGCCGAAAAGTGTGGTATGAGTTATAGCCTGGTAATGCAGTGGTGCTCTCTGGAGCCTTGAACCAGGTCTCAGTCACTGCACATATATCAATATTCTCCATTTTAAGGAGTGCCTCAAGACAGTGCATTTTGATATGTAGACTTCTGGCATTGAGTAGCATTACCCTCAGTTTTTGCTTGCTTGTTCCTGTTACGGTGGTGAATTTGTCATTTGTATCTCAGATGAACAAACTTTTAAGCATTTAAGAAATATTACAAAAAAGGCAATACTTACAGACAAAAAGAACTACTACTGTAAATTACAGCAAAATCACCAAAATAATCCCCAAAAGTTCTGGTCTAGTATAAATAATCTCCTGTACCCAGGCCACTCACGCACACCTTCCCCATCTCAGGCTGAACAAAATACCCCCCACCAAACTGCCAATACCTTCAATACCTTCTTCACAGAGACCATACAATCACTAGCCAGTCAACTAGTCCCTGACAACTCGAGCCTCCCCACCACTATACCTGGCACTCTACCAACATTCCATCTGCAACCCATCTCAACCACTCTCATCTATAAGTTCATCCAAAAACTTAAACCTTGTACTCCTGCTGACCAACTACCATCTGAATACCTGCAAAAAGCAGCCAAAGTAATTTCTTATCCCATGTCCATCCTCATAAATAGAACCATTAAAGAAGGAATTGTTCCAGACATCTGGAAAATCTCCCATATTATCCCCCTACACAAAGGGGGTACCTCCAGTGATTATTCCAACTACCGGCCAATAGCTCTATTATCACCCTTAGCAAAAATTATGGAAAAATGCATTCAACAACAACTATTAAACCATTTATCTCAACATAACATCATAGCAAACTGTCAGCATGGCTTTAGGCCATCCCATAGCACCACAACTGCCCTACTATCCTTTACAGAAGCCATCAATAGAAATCGTAATAAAAACAACCTCTCTTCTGCACTCTCTATTGACCTCTCAAAAGCGTTTGACATGGTAAACCATGCCCTTCTTATCAACACTCTTGAATCCCTTTCCCTCGGCTGTCTGGCAGTTAAATGGTTCAAGTCCTACCTTACAATAGGCAACAGGCAGTTCTCTGGGAAAATAATATATCATCCCTTCTGCCAGTCACGCTCGGAGTCCCTCAGGGCTCTATTCTAGGTCCACTTCTCTTCTCACTGTTTATCAACGACCTCCATGTAGCCATTCCACAAGCCACTTGCATTCAATATGCAGATGATTCGACACTAGTATACTCAGCAAACTCCCCAACTGATCTACATTCTCTTACTCAAAATGTTTTCAACATAGTTGAGACATGGTTCACAAAACGTTGCCTCCTGCTCAATGCTAAAAAAAGTAAACTCCTTCTCTTCACACCCACCAGTAAATCCTCCCCCATAGATTTCTCTGTCATTTCCAATAATGGCACAATTATATTCCCCTATTCTACCACTAAATTGCTAGGAATTACTATTGACAATAACCTTACATTTGACAGCCACATAAATAACACCATAAAAACTGTCAACAGAAAAATAGGCTCCTTATATAGAATTAAACCTTTCCTAACACCAATAGCCAGAACTAAGATTGCACACTCCCATTTAATTTCAACTCTTCTGTATGCCTCACCAGTATACACTAATCTAAAGAAAAATAATCTCATCAAACTAGCTAATTCCTATAATATCATCGCCAGATTTGCCACCGGCAATCCTTTTAGAACTCACCACTGTCTGAATCTAATGCAGCTAGGCTGGCTTGAATTTCAAAACCAATTAAAACTCTCCCAACTCACCATTGCCCACAAGATATTTTATAAACCTAACAGCACTCCTATACTCTCCAATCTCATAATCCCCTACAAAAATCTAAATTCTCTTTGCTCTTCCAGCAGACTTCTTGCTAGCATAAGCAAGTCTTACAATATGGCTGGAGTTTCTCTGTTTTCCAACTCTGTGGGAAAAAACTGGAACCTACTGCCTAATGAACTAACTTTAATTTCTTTGCTGCCTCTCTTTAAACAAAACCTCAAGAGACACCTCAAAACACACTGGTTATGCCCCTGCAGCAACCCTGACTAATCTTCTCCTTCACTACAGGTATTTCTCCTCTTGAACCTCTACTTATTTCACTTTCATTGAAGTAGGACTGTAACTGCTTAATAGAATTCAACATACTGGCGTAATCTATCCTGCTTGATGCTCCGTAAGTCTCTATCTTGTTTGATATACCGATAGTCTACAGGTATCTTACTGCATATTGAATTATCCTGTGCATTTTGTCACCGTTACTACTGTAAATACGTACTTTACTTTATTAATACTACTGTATTTTTTAGTATTCTTATTACTTCCTGTCTTTTTAATAATCTTCTATTGAAATCAGTTAATTTACTATGTATTAATATTGATTTTTAATTTTTAATTGTTATATTTCAATTTTTTGTTGCCAATGGAGCTTTTCTCCCCAGGCCTCTACTGAAAATGGAAATATATCCAGTTAGACTAGCCCGGTTAACAAATGTAAAATAAAAATAAAAAAAAAAATAAAAATTTGAACCTTGCCTAAAAAGGCACTATAGGGGCGGCAAGAACGTTAGCCAGTATCCGGAATCCCAGGGGGACAGGTGCAGGCCATCTCTGGCAAAGCGTAGTGGTCTGTCGACCATGTCGTCCCAGGCAGGCAGATACTGGATCCTCTTAGAATGACACCAGAAGCTTAGCCAATTGTTGAAGTCAATCATTTTGTCCTTGTACTGCGGTATCATTCTGGGCGATGGCAGGATGCTACTCGGGGCTAGGGTCATACCTGCCTGGGCTACAAGATCGGAGAGCTCCCATGTCTCTCTTCATGTAGTCCAGGGAGGTACGTCTCAGCTCATTCACAACAACATGGACAGTGACAGAGTCACATTTGTACTTGTGGAGTGACTTGAGTGCGTGGGTTATGTGGCGGATCCTGGCACCCGACAGGCAGCTGACAGTAACCTCCTTACCACAGCACAAATCAGTGTTGAATCAGTACTTGAGCATTCCATGAATAACTAAAGAAAAAGTGTTGTCTGTTTTTGTCTGATTCAACTTTTGTGTTGTCTGATATGACTGGATCCCACCTCGATGTCTTTTTACAAAGCTGTGGATCTCAGTCTCTGATTCCTTTCCTACCAATAATTTCCTCCATTCCACCCAAGTACCACAGATCTCATTTGCTTGCCTGATCAGCTGAGATGTGTTTGAGGTCTCTGTTCTGCAGTTGAACAAGTGATTTTATTTAGCTTAATTCCTTTCCTTTTCTCACCAAAAAGTTTAAATAATCGTTTCTCTTTGTTGTTAGTTCTTAGAATTTTGATATTAGATATTACAGTGTAGATATTAGGTGTTGAGTGTTAGTTTTAGTTACAGAGTGGTTTGTTTTTGAACTTAAGTATTTAGACAAGTTTTGTCTCTTTTTGTGTGCCATTTAAATAGTACAGAGTATGTGTGCATATATCTGTGCTTCATAGTTTAGAATAGTTTACATGATAGTTTTAAAACAGAAGACAGTTAAAAAAAAAAAAAAAAAAAAATTCAGCTGTACCTTTCACAATTTTGCCATGATGCATTACTTTCTTTCATTTCATGTTTAACAAAGTGAAAAGGTTTAAAACGGTGCATGTCCTATGGACATAAAATTTCACCTCAAGATTCACACTATGTGTTTATTGTTTGGGTAGTGCACATTTGAACATTGATTGTAAATTTTGTGCTTCCTTTGGTACCAGGGCATTCGGGGAATAAAGAAAAATTAATCCTGAAAGGTTTACTTATCTCTCAGACTGGTTCTGTTTCTCACCCCTCCACTTCCACTTACTCAAAGCCAGCTTCAGCTTCTCCTGGAAAGAAAATGGATGCCTCTAAACAAAAGGATAAGGGAAAATGTAAAGATGGACATCTGAGATCTGAAGATAAGAAGATAGAAAAAGGTCCAACAGATTCTTCGGGTCTGGTGCCCAAGACGTCAAAGAAGTCGGATCCACCAGTGCCTGTGATCTGATTTTCCTCACTTCCTCCAAGTTTTTCTTCAGATCCGGTGAACCCTAGACTCCATTCTCCAGTTCTTCTGGAAAGGTGATACTCCAGACATATGTCTGTGTCATCATCTTCAAGGTCTGGTCTTCCAAAAGCCTTACCAAGATGGATGTCATCTGAGTGATGCAGATATTCTTGAGGCCATAAATTCATGTAAGCGTTCTCCCAGTGCCATCCCTTTTGGATGCTCTTAAGTACTGGTCTAGTACCCCCCTGTTTTCTCCAGTACCAGTCCACTATTCAGATCTGGTATTCACAAGTCTAAATCCCCCCAGTTCACCTCTATCATTGCTGACAGTTCTGGCAATTTTGACTCCTTCAGTTTCCCTTACTCCCTCAACTCTGATGCTTTCGGAATGGGATGAGTCTCAGAACCAAAGTGCTGGCACTGTGTCCCAGGGAGTGCAGTCGACTTTGAAGTTATTGAAGCAGTATGTGCCTCTTGGGCTACGGCTCTAGGTAGCTTGGCTCCAAGATCAGCCTCAGAGCTGACTTCGGTCGGAACGGGTGTTGTTCCTCCTTCTTTGGACTGAAGGGACATTCCTTCAGATGTTCTTCGTGTTTCACTGTTGCAGTCATTACATTTGGGTTATCTGCCTGCAGGTAGCCCTCAGCCAGCCTGAATATCAAAGTCTTGGATTCCTGCATCGGAAGCTGTCTCTTCTTCCGTGATGTAAGGTCGTCAGGGGTATAAAACATGCAGCCGGCACCATTACATCAGTCTTTCTTGCCGTGCAGTGCCCGGAGCCGAAGCAGTTCGCAAGTGTCGGTCGACTTCTGAAATTTTCATTTTCGAGTTTCAGAACCGAAGTCTTCAAAAAAGCTAAGTACCCTGTTGGGGATCCTTTTTCTTGCTCTTAACCGATGTCAGCAAAAGTTAACAAGTTAAAACAAAAACGCGAACTGAAAACCAGGTTTTCAGTTCGCGTTTTTGTTTTAAAAAGTTAACAAGTGTATTACCTGTGGAAAGCAAATACCTTGTAAAGATTTTCATTCGTACTGCATTCCTTGCTCAGGCCAAGTCCATGACGTCCCTCACTGTCAGTTTTGTGCCCTATTCAACCCCTGGACTATTCGTCGTCTGTTTTTTTTTGCAGCAAATTATTTTGGTACTCAGTTTAACTATCCAGAAGTGACTTCGGTAAGCCATCTGACTACCAACATTCCGAAAAAATGTAAAGATAAAGACAGAGACAGGCCTTATAGGTCCAAAGCCGCCGACAACGCTTCCATTAAGCTAGTCGCCAGTTCACCGGTACTCAGTGAGGCGCTTTTGCAGCCCCTGATGCCACCTACTTTAGATTCGCAGGCCTCTACCGAGACCCATTCGGAGTCTGGTATACCGCGAGATGCTTCTTCGACTATGGAATCTGCGGATGTCTCTACCTTGGATGGGTCTGGAGCTGCTGTGCAGGCACTGGCTTCTGAGGGTGTATTCAGGCCTTCTGACTTGCATTTCAAACCAAAGCCATCTTCTTCTTCAAGGCCTAAAACTCGACTCACGCCTAGAAAACTGATGTCCAAACCGCATGGTCAAGCCCAAATGCCTAAAAAACAAATAAGAATGGCTGAAGACCTTATTACTTTAATTAGGGGAAGCCAGCCTTCTCCCTGTAAAAGACCCAGAACTGATTTTCCTTCTGATTCTTCCGATCAGGATTCTGAAATTTGTTTCTTCTGAATTCCAGGATTTGCCATTATCTACCTATGATGATTCTGATGCAGAGGATTCCATTTCCTCTGCTTCCCCTCCAGAAGATTTTTCTTTTGGTGAAACCTTGCACACTCTTAGGGAGCATTCCCATTGGGAAAGCCAGGATTACTCTGACTCCAAAAAGAGGCTTAGGGAATTCTTACTCCTCTCTCAACACATGCCTTTAGCTATCCCTCCTGTACTGGACACTGTAGATGATGCCTTCTTGGAATCTAGCCTGGCCCAGGCACTTTACCTCCAGCTCCCAGGAAGGCTGACCGGTATTACAGAGTACCTGACTCTCACAAGTTCCTCTTCAAGAATCCTACTGTGGACCCAGAGACCATTTCCCAAGGACCTAAAGGCATTGAGGCTACTACTGCCAAAAACCCTACTCCCTCTGATAGAGATTCCAGGGCCTTGGACAGATGGGGTAAGAAGGTATACACTTCTGCTACTTTGACCATTAGCGCCTTAAACTGTCAGTTTCATATGTTAAAGTATCAACAGCATATTTTGGGACTAAAACAGAAAATGATGTTGATTCCTGCCTGTGCTGAAAATAAAGAATTACAGGATTTAATGCATTCATAGGTTCATAGGTAGGTAGGTACTAGGCTATCAGCCCAAGGGCCTACCTAAACCTAGCCAACAAGGTTGTTGGTAAACATACTTTGCAATGTGGTTTTGACTCTTTAGAAGCATCTTGCAGGGCTGCTGTCACTGGGTCTGTACTTAGAAGGCATGCTTGGCTTAAGGAGCAAAATTTGCCAGATCATGTTAAAGCTAAATTAGTGGATGCTCCCTTAAACCAAGACCACCTGTTTGGCAACAAAACAGAAGTAATTCTTAAAAAGATGGAGAAAAAAGCTAAAGCTATGCAACCTGTTAAAGATTTCTTGCAAGTATAGCCTCCTAGATTTAGCAGGCATTGGCCTTCTAAGAATTGGTCCTTTCCTGTCTCTTCCAGGCCTTCCCAGTCCAAGCCCAAGAACAGCAGACCACCTAGGCTAGAGTCTCAAGGTACTCACAGGCCTAAGCAGTGGAGGGCTCCCACTTCCAAAGCTGGATTCCACTTCCACACCTTACCAACCCCAAACGGTTGGCCAAACCTACCCACAAATCAGTGGGCAGACGGCTCAACAGCAGGTTCTCTCTTCTAAGTGTCAGGGCTATTCAGCCTGTCCCAGCAGAAGAAAGGGGACAAGGTTTTTACTCTACTTTTCCTCGTACCCGGAAAAGACATCTCCTGGCGTCCTATACTGGACCTCTCTCTCTTCTAAACACCTTTTTGGTAATCCCAAAATTCAAAATGCTAACACTTCAACAGCTGCTTCCTATGCTAGGCAGAGATGCCTGGTTGGCAACCTTAGACTTAAAGGAAGCTTACCTGCACATTCCAATAAAGGAATCTTGCAGGAAATACCTACACTTCAGAGCAGGCTCCATGCACTATCAGTTCTCTGCACTTCCCTTTGGCTTATCTACTGCACCCAGGGTATTCACAAAGTGTCTAGCGCCAGTCATTGCATTTTGCAGGCAAAGAAATATTCAAATATACCCATACCTGGACGATTGTCTAATTCAGGCAGAAAGCCAGGACATGCTACTAAAACATCTGGCATTTGTAAAGAAACTTCTAACCTCACTAGGGTACACCATAGATGAAAAGAAATCTCATCTAGTACCCTGCCAACAAATTGTATTCCTGGGAGCAAGCTTAAACACAACTTCCCAGATGGCTTACCTCACTCCAGAGAAACAAGTTTATTTAACAGCCTACTTCAAACTACTGACCACAAAGACCCAGCTATCTGCAAGGAAAATACTGCAAACCCTGGGGTTCATGGCCTCTTGTATTCTACTAATTCCATATGCAAGACTGCATCTGAGGAAACAACAGTGGTATCTTAAAAAGCCTATGGTGTCAACATTCTCAGGACCTGGAATCAATGATTCTCATCATTCCTTGCATAAAGACAGAGTTCCTTTGGTGGGCAGAGGCCTGTTACCACAATAAGGGGCTCCCATTCACTCTACCCCCTGCCACCCATACCCTAACAACAGACGCATCAGACTATGCATGGGGGGCTCACTTGGCAGGGCAGTGCATTCAGGGCAAATGGAACCTGAGTTGGATGCACCTGCATATCAGTCAGAAAGAAATGTTAGCTGTCCAGAATTCCCTGACAGCCTTCAAGGACCACATTCTTCCAGGACAATTATTGGTAAAGACAGACAACACCACTGTTATGTGGTACATAAACAGGAAGGGGGGAACCCACTCATACCCTCTCTGTAGACTAGCCATGGCTCTGTGGAACACAGCCTTGAGCTGCCAAGTGCACCTACAAGCTCAATTCCTGCCAGGCAAGCTAAATTCACTGGCAGACGACCTAAGCAGAAATCTCATGGACCCACACTATTGTTAACTGGAACCAAAGATAATTCAACCTTTTGAGAAACAAATGGGGGAATCCAGAGATAGACCTGTTTGCCTCCCCTCAGATCTACCAATTGGACAAATTCTGCACAAGGAATTCCCATAGTCAAGCTTGGAAAGTGGATGCCCTGTCTTTCACCTGGGAAAGCCTCTCAGTTTATGCCTTTCCCCCTCTGCCTCTCCTCTCAAAAGTTGTACTAAAGATCAAATCAAACAGGACAAACCAAGAACAATACTGATTGCACCAGACTGGTCACGCCAACACTGGTACCCCCTCTTGCGCAGTATGTCACTGCTGGAACCATGGCACCTGCCTCAGACCCCTTCCCTGCTGTCCCAGCAGGAGAGCCAGATTCTGCACCCTCAACTTCAAACCCTGAACCTTGCAGCCTGACTAATTCCTTGAGCTCTCCAATAACATCCCTCAGTAAGCAGGTGCTAGATGTCATTTTGGAAGCAAGGAGGCCTAGTACTAGAAAATCCTATGCTAAAAAGTGGAAAGATACTGTACCTGGAGCCAGACTCTGGGGATGGGCACAACGGTGCCCAGCATACCGCATATTCTTCAGTACTTTAACAGAGATGCTCCACACGGGCCTTTCCTTCTCGTCAATTAAAATTCATGCTTCTGCCATTTCAGCTCATTATAATACTAAACCACCCCTCTTGTCTTACCCAAGCAATTCCTCAGAGGGGCCAAAAATTTAAGACCACCCAGGAGAGCTCCTACTCCAGCCTGGGACCTTAACGTTGTATTGGAAAAGCTCACTCTACCTCCTTCTGAGCCAGCTGTAACTGCAGAGTTGAAATTCCTTTCTTGGAAAACAGCCTTCCTTCTAGCCATTACTTCAGCAAGAAGAGTATCTGAATTACAGGCCCTCATGGCAGTGGAGCCATTCATCATCTTCCATGCAGACAGGGTGTCCCTAAGGACCAATCCTTCCTTTATGCCCAAGGTGGTGTCTAATGTGGCCCTTAATCAGTCCATTCATTTACCTACTTTTTTCCCAAATCCACAAAAAGGAGAACGAATACTGCACTCTTTGGATGTGCACAGGTAACTTAGATTTTATTTGGACAGGGCTAAGCCTCTCAGAAAATCTGAACAGCTGCTAGTTGGCTTTGCTGCAGGGGTAGAGGGGAAGGCCATTTCAAAGCAAACCATTTCTAAGTGGATAGCCCATTGCATTCATTTCTGCTGTAAGCACCATGGAAAACCTACCCCACAGGGGATAAGATCACATTCCACCAGGGCTGCATCTACCTCTACAGCCTTTCTCAGAGGTGTCCCTACCAGGGACATCCTAGAAGCTGCTACCTGGATCTCTGTACATACCTTCACCAAGCATTACCACATGCCTATTTTTCTAAATCCAGAGCTGGTTTTGACACTAGAGTTTTGCAGGGCTTAATAGTCCAAATGCTCTCTAACTTCCTCCTCCCTTCCTTAGCTTTGGTGGTAATCAACCCAAATGTAATGACTGCAACAGTGAAACACGAAGAACATAGTACAGTTGTGTACACTTACCATAAATGTAGATGTTCGAGTGTATTCACTGTTGCAGTCCTAGTTACCCTCCCTCCAGCCCCCTGACTTCTCTTGGCTATACTTTTCTTCTTCTTTAATGTATTTCAGCTTTCTGGTATATTTGCTTTTTGTTGGAGGTGAATCCTAACACGTAATTGCTTTCCATTATGGGGGCACCTGACATCTGGGGCAAGAAAAACTGATGTAATGGCATCTGCTGCATGTTTTATACCCCTGACTACCTGACATCATGGAAAAAGATACCGAATCCGATGCAGGAATCCAAGACTTTGATATTCATTCTGGCTGAGGGCTACCTGCAGGCAGCTAACCCAAATGTAATGACTGCAACAGGGAATACACTCGAACATCTACATTTATGGTAAGTGTACATAACTGTACTTTTCTGATTGCCACCCTGACATTTGAGGCATTTGTAAAGGTCTTGGTAAGGCCAGGAAGTCAGGTGCCACCTTCGAGTTTGGCTCCTTTCCCAACTTCTTTTGGATCCTGTAACTCACTGCATTCATTCAGATTGACAGGACATTCAGTTTCATTAGGTCTGGTGGAGGCTACTTAACATTAAAGTTCCTAGTGTGGTTCGGCCCTGTCTCCTGAGATTCCCCAAGACAAGGTCATAGGAAATGGACTTGTAAACAGAAGCATCTAGCCTCCTCTCCATAGTCTGTCACAGAAGGAAGAGATCTGGATGAAGGTGAAGGTTCCCCCAAGATTCCCTGTAGAAGACATCACCTTTGGTGATATCGTAGAACTGATTAAGCCACTAGGGGGATTGGTCTACTGACACTCCTTCACCAGACAAATGTGTGTTCATCGAGGTCTTTGATGCTGACCCATCTGTGTCTTTGATGCTGGCCCATCTGTGCCTTGGGTGGTACCACCTGCTATATGCTGTTATAGATTTGGTAGCCCAGTGAGCCTGGAAGGATCCTGATGTAGTAGGACCGATTCCCCAAACAATAGGATTTTGGTAGCCCCAAATTATATGAAACACTTGAAACAGAAGTCCACTAGTAGACACCATGGCAATAGCAGCCAGTAAAAAGGAACTGTCCGAGGAGAGTTCTGTCCAGCTTCCTAACAGGGAGTCAAGTACTTTGGACAGATTCAGTAATTAGGCATACAGTATGATTTAGCATCTTTCGCACTTAAGGTGCTGAACTATCTTGTTCACATCACTGTCATTCAGAGGGACCTGACCAAGGAGCTTACAGAGTCCCTCTTGGGTAACTTACTGGCAGATATTCAGAAAATGATAGACACCCAACTGTCTAACCTTTAGTCTGTGTCTGAGTTTGTGCATCTGCTTTCCAGTACAGCTGATGGCACTGCCAGGGCAACAGGCACCAGCATAACCATGTGCCAGTGTACTTGGATAGGCCTTTGCAAGTTTGCATAAGTCTTTTTAAGATGTGCTTCATCACTGCCCGTTTTGATAGCTCCACACTTTTTGGACCCAAAGTCAAGAAAAGGTTACCAGGAGTGAACTAGATGGTAAAACTCTGTCTGCCATTGAGATGCACTTCTTCAGCCTTCAAAAGACCTTTTTCTAGGATCAAAAGGGATAGTAAAAAGATTTGGTTCGTAATCACAGGATTATCAGCAGGACACTCCTGGAGACAGGTTTGCCAGGGCAGAGGAGGTGGCAGCTCAAACGGGTGTAATCGTGGGGCAGAGGTGGAACGCATGACCAGGTTTTTGCAGTCCCTTTACAAAGAAACTCTATCAGCGCTACTAAAGAGTTACCTGACTGTTGCACTGTGGAGGTAGTCTGGGGACCTTATCCTTGCAGCTACAAGCCTGGCAAGATATTACAATGTATTCTTGGGTGCTTAGGGTAATCACCAGAGGCTATTCCATTCCCTTTTCTCGTCTTCCAAAAAAAAAAAAAATAAAATAAAAAAAAGAGTAGCTTCACTAAGGCAGGAATAGACTAATTTCGATACAAACCCAGTATTCCTTTCGCAAAGTGTTCTTTTTCTCCCTATAGGCAAAACCATGTAAATAATGAGAGAAAAGAGACAGGTCAGTCAAGTGCATTTACCCTTCAGTATGAACTAGGAGCTGCTACCTCAGAATTTGCTTTCAGATTAATTTGATCTATGCTGCAGTAAATCTCCTTCATGTGTACATGATAATATAGCAAGGAATAGTGTTACTTCTGTGTACATGGTCCATGACAACTTTCATTGAAAAAGGGGATGGGATGATTGTTAACATGAGAGGAAATCTTCCTGTAAATGGTCTGTTTCAGAATAATGTCATTCCAGTAAAAATATATGCTCTGCAGGGTAGTTAGTTTAACCAGACAGACCCAGCCTTTTTAATATCTTTATGAAATCACAATTGAAACAATGACATAGGTACACCTACATTAATAGAAAATAAATCATACTGATCTTTGTTTTCTTGCAGTATGCATTTCAACACTCATTCATTCATTCTAATATTGTGTAAATTACTTAGCTCCTTCTATCCTTTTAAACCTCACTCCTCCTCCAGAGCATGATTCTTTTTATTTATTTAGTTTGTTTACTAGGGTCGTATACAATGATCATGATGGACCATTTCCAGGTGCAGGCACAGCCTGTTCACAAATCTCATTTATTTTTATGACATTTGCTGCTTCTCTTTTTCTATAGATCCCACTCCAGTTCTTTTGTCTTCTTTACAATATTCAGTACTTTACAAGAGTTTGTTTCTCAATGACTGTGTATTGAACAGAAGACTATGCACAAAACTGTGACTGGTTAGATGTTGATTACTTGAAAATCAAAATCTAGTCATATCCAGTTTTGTGTATAATCTTCTCTTCAATTCACTTAAAGCACCTCAAGAAGGTCAACTGTCATAGTGACAATTCTGTCATACTGAGGTTCATGTAGCCTGTCTGTCCCACTCCTGCACCTCAGTGACAGGAAGGTCCAGATGCTGAAGACAACTTATCCTCTGCCTCTGCAATGCTTAGTGATGGTGCATACGTATTAGTAGTTATAACAAGGTTTTATAAATAGTATCCCTTTTCACTTGTCACTGTATTGAACTGAGAGGAGGTACTCTGTTGAGCTAAGTGTGTATGCCTTTTCTCCATGGATGAGTTAAGTGGGGAAATGGTAGTGAACAATCCATCCTTCTTTTATCCTACTGGTTTGCATTGCCTTCCATCTTTGTTAGGCCATAACCAGGTCCCCCACCCCTTGATATTGAACCAGTGAGTCTGAAAAGGAGTATGCTTCCTTATGGTTATCAAACATTTGTTTTCTGGCAATAGCCACATAAGGATTTCCTGGAAATCTTAACTGACATTTCAAGCTCCCCCCCTCCCCACCAAATCTCTCTGACGCTTCTGATGAGCACCATTGCCTCGCACTTCAGAAAAAGAGCTTTGCTGTAGTCAGTAACCATTTTCATAGGAACTCCAGCTATACAAAATGCTTGTTGTAGCTCTCTTTTTCCTTTAACTCCCTATCATTGTAATCAATGAAGTGCACAATACAATGAAAGGGAAATTCCCTGTTGTATTCCCTTATGCCCTTCTAATAACCCTTTCTAACATCAACTGATAATCGGGTACAATACACTTTTTGACTATATTCTCAAAAAAGTGACTGGCTTGTCATCACCTTTCCCTCAGGTTCACTATGCAATTGGAGGTTACAGTTTTCCAAGTCAGCAGTTTTCAGGACTTCTGATTCTACCCTGGATGCCTATTATCAGTACCAGAGGGATTGTAACAGTGTCTTTTTGTGAGTTTAGGTCCATATGGTGTCCAACAAGTGTTTCACTAAGTTCGTGGAGCTTATCCCTCTGTTTTACATATGCTTCTTTCAGTGGTCCACTGTCCTGCATGATTGCCTGTATCAGTGAAGTTGAGTTTCCAGTTTTGCCAGCTACTTTGTTAATATTAGTCACAGATTCCTGAGCTGTGACTGCCATTGTTTCCCATGTGACAGTATGCCTCACTAGACCAATAATATCTTCTCTAAATTCATCATTGACTTTGCTGTGCACTAAATCTTCTTGTATTTAATTACTAACACTTGTCAGTACCGTTGTTTTTTTGTTTTGTTAGAAGGGCATACTGCTGTAAGTAAAAGGACTGAAAAATGTGAGAAAATGGAGGAAATTTGGCATGTTTCTGGCTTGCATTCCTATGTATGCTCCCCCTGGCCCTCTTTTGAAAAGTTTTGGCTTGAAGAGCCAATGAATGTGTATAATGATACAGGATATGTACGGGAACCATGCTTGTCTACCTAACATGAGAGCCACATTGGCACCTCACACTGCTTTTGCAATATCTGGCAAGGCGAAGACGCCAGTAAGGTTGATAGATACCATACTGTATAACTTACTACTGCAATGGACCTTTTTTAATGATCTGTTCCTGTAAGCATATGAACATGCAACTGTACTTTCACTAAAAAAAAAATTACATTAATTATATCATTGATCCTTTGTTATTAGGATTTGCTGTTCCCTGTCACAGATGTGCAGTCAGCTGGAGGTTATGTCATTCATGAGGTCACAGCTCCTGAGACTCTTCGTGTTGGAGACCACTTGCAACTCTTTGTTGATGAGGTAATAGTTTTCATTTTTCCTTTTTTTGTGCATGATATCATCTCGATAGCCATTGTCCTTGCATCCTTCATCTCAAGTTCAGAAATGTACATGACAATAGCTGCAGCAATTTATTGGCAAAAAAGCACCTGTTCTTAACCTGTGCGGCAAGGTGATGATATTTTTTTTGTTGAACTCAGGCATTTGGCTACTTTCATCATCGAAGTGTTGCACTCCATCTTGCACGTGAGCTCCCTTTTCACATTTTTTTTATTTCACTGCAACTTTTGTAGTTTGTCATCCCCAAAGTTTTCATTTAAAAAGCAGTGGTGCAGCCACATTGATGTTGCATTTGTTCAGTGTCTGTGTTGATGTATTGTAGAAAATGGAAAAATCTTTAGGGGGTTGCCATTTACTTCACTTTGGAAAAAAAAAGTTTGAGGTGTCTGAATTGCAAGATATGAATTTGTATATCAGTTGGAATATTGACAATGGTGTGAGAAATTTTACTTTTGAAAATGTGTTTCATAGTAAAAAAAAAGTCAATTATCAAGATATGAAACATCTGGTTGACATATCTTCAGACTTTTATATAAGAAAAGGCTTATTTCTGTAGACGTAGTTTATAGTCGCGCACTAGCTTTTTATTGGAGAGCCCTAGTAACCACAGAGCATTCAGGCTTTACAGATCCCACCACCCAGTTGTATATGTACTTTAGCATGTTGTCCCATTTACCAGTTTGCTAGAAGACTGTTTTCTCCTTGCATCTTAGCACATTGTAAACTGTGCTGTACATCACTGGCAGTTGCTGCATTAGGTTAAATGCTTGAAATGCATAATGAATGTATTAGCTCACATGATCACCATATGTATTACAATGCATACAGGGTAAAATTGTTACAGTGGTATAAAGAGGGCACAGAATAAATTGACACCATACAATCCAAGATTTGGACATTTGGTCTTTGTGAAGTGCATCGAGTTTATAAGTGTTGTTTTTACTGCAGCTGTAATTAAGAAGTTAAAATTTAGCTGTCCTGCATCTTGAGTTGCATACAGGTGTTATAAAATAATAAAAACTACAAAGAAAAAAAACTAGCCAAGCTAGAGTTTTCACTGTGTGACACCCTAAACCTCCTATTGTAGAGGCCCATGGGATATATGCAAATTACTCCTTAAGGACATCAGGTGTCTCAGCAACATGTCCTCTGAATGTCCATGACCCCTTACTTTTTCTTTTTAAAGGAAAATTGTGCCCACATACTAAAAAAAAATGTTTATGTTATCAAGTCTTGATGTTTCCTACATTTTAACACTAACTTTGGACTCTGTATACCTTTTTTTACATTTTTAAATGTATTTCAGGTCTGCCCACATAGGGTCCGGCATCTTGAATTTTTTAGCCTTCCTCCAGGTATCCCACAGTGCAGTGTTTGGCTTTAAGATATTACACCATAGCCCCTAAGCTCCTGTCAGTGCATTGACTGTACATGTGTTTTCACATATACCCTTCTTTCTTTTAGTTGGTCAGGTTTAATTACCATTTCTTCCTTTTCAATGACTACTTAAAAGACGAATAATCACACTGAACAGTATTCTCAGCACATGAACTTTGTCTTCTGCTGTGAGCTATCAGTCACAGCAACAAACAGCTCAAATTTGCCACTTTGACAGATACGAAGGGGAGGTGTTTAGGGGTAGGGGAGATGAGTTTAAAGGCTACAACTCAGGCATAACAAAATAATGAAAATTGGCCACTTTAGAAAGAAAAAGAAATAACAGGCACTGAGAATTCTGTCCTGTGTGATTATCCCTGTATGTCTTTTAAGTAGGCACTGAAAAGCAAGAAATGGTAATTACACCTGACTGACTAAAAAGCAGGGTATATGTAAAAACAATATGTAAAGTCAATGCATTGACAGGACCTTAGGAGCTATGATGTAATATTTTCAAGCCAAACACTGCAATGTGGGATACCTAGAGGTAGACTAAAAAAAATCAAGATGCCAGACCCCATGTGGGCAGACACTGGAATTGCATTTAAAAATTAAAAACAATAGAGTCCAAAAGTGGTGTTAAAATGTAGGAGACATCAAAACATGATGAAATAGGTTTCTTTTTCAGTCTGTGGGTGTAGTTCTCCAAGTCTCCATGGATACATTCAAGCCAACAAAGCCATACCCCACTAGGTGTGGACATGCATTTCTCGGCCTTTTAATGACCTTGTCAGTATAGCACAAGTGGACTTGCTTGGCTGTACTTTAGAAACATAGGGTCTTTAAGCCCAGCTGATGTCCATAACCATTAAGGTGTCTGCAAAATATCCCAACTAGCAACCAAACCAGAGAGTAAAAAAGTGACACAGAAACCAGTTACTAAAAACTGAAAGAAAAAAATAGCCAAGCTATAAAATAATCAGTCAGGTATCTATCTTGAGCTGCATGCAAGTGGTATAAAATAATTAGCTTTTAAACTGGTTCAAAAAAGAGAGTAATGCTTGTCTTTGTACTGAAATTTAATTATAAATCATTTAGGCTGCTTTCATATCTCCATCTGCTACCATTTAATTTTGAAAGAGGTTCTTGAAAATGGAACAGAACCATTAAAATAAGTACTGTAGAGGTGTTGGACTTTCAGTATGGGTGTAAGAATTCCTTACAATATGGACTATTCAGCAGAGATTATTTATTTTACTGGGCATTGTTATGCGAGTATATATTATTCAAATATGTGATAGAACCACATAGTACACAGCCATAAGGTAGATTACTGCAACCCCTAAATTCAGTGACACCTTATTTTTGCCGAAGCAGTGTTAGTCTGTGACTTTAGTGGCTCATGGTAAAGTATTGATCTGTATTTATTTATTTATTTGCTTGCTTGTCTGTTTAACTGGGAAGTTCTACTGGTCATTAAGCCCTTTTCCGCCACAAACCAGGCTAGAGGCACATGAAAGCATGCTGTAAATGCATACAAGACAGGTAGGTCAGTTATATTTACTGAGAATGCGTATGATGCATAGAAAATGCATATTGCTCAAACAATAACTACTAAGTATTTGTGTCCAGTAAACAGTGCTGTGTTGTAATTGTACTGTAAGCACGTATAATAAAGATAATCTTGACAGTTGCTTGAGTCACACTTTACAAGAATCGAAAAACAGTCGAAAGGTGGTGTTTGCATTCAGGATTTAAGACAGTCAGTAAACATGTAAATTCATAGGATAATTCTTACTGCATGATTTGTTGAATTCCAAAACTGAAATAGTTTAGGTTAGTTGACAGGACAGGGGGAGCATGTATGAGAGACTTCTGATTACATCTGAAAGTTTTTATTTTTTAATACATTGTTTAGTGGAGGGCAGTATTTGAGATATAAGATTTTAGAGATTAAGTATGACAGTAATGATTTTGCCATTTTGCTTTTTTCCCCCAGAGATGCAATTTCCTCTCTCATCCGAAAAAGATGGCAAGACACCTTGTGTTCACTGTAGTCAGATGTATTTTGAGCTAAGAATGAGACCCTTAGCTGGCTCATCTGGTGCCCCTTAACATGAAGTTGAGGAGAAAAAAAAAAAAAGCAAAATTCCTTCTCTGATTTGGATGTCTTCCCTTCTTTCTTAAGGAGCAGTACAAAATCAGTGTATTGTTCTCATCCTGATGTGAAGCACAAAAACAACAAAGTCTGTTTTTGGCAGTCACGATCATAACCCCTAACGCCTGGGAGAGCTTCCCCTTTGTCCCACTCTAGCTACGTTTACTAAAGACTATGATGAAAAGAGCATATTGTAATTTTGGCTTTAATAGATTAAATTCAGAACCTTTCCTGACTTTGGAAGTGAAAGGGTTGAAAACTTCGGCTCTCTGTTGAAAGTGTGAAACCAGTAGTTGTGAGTTGTAAAACTTCAGAGAAAAAAACTGTAAAAAATAAAAATTATGATAATTCAGTGGCCATGCATTTTAATTTGGTTCATGAGGGAGTGTTTTCTGATCTGAACGCATGTATTTTGTACCAGGTTTTTGAAAGGGATGCTGTTGCTTTAAAGAATAAATTGCTTTTTAACGAGACAACTTTCATGCTTAAATTTGATACATTGACTCCTAAGGGTTTAAATAAGGAGTGTAATTGGAAAACCCTTTTTTGAGTTTTGATTTAATAAGCTGATTATTCTAAATGATTTGTATATTTAAGAACTGTGTCTTCTCTGTATTTTGTATGGACTCCAAGAAGGCTGTGTTTGCCAAGGCACTAGAGAATGTTTATCTTTTTGTAATTAATCTTAAAAACTACCTTTGCTGTGTGCAGTTTGTTCTACTGGCAAAGTGTTTTTTTTCTATCGTGTTTTTGGTGGTTTGAGTGTGGATAAATGGCCAGTGATCCATCCTTACAACTTCCAGCCATTTTTTGTGAGTCTACACAGAGAGCCATCCAGCAGTCCAGTTGACCAACTAGGGACCGCTCCATGGAGGGCACTTTGGTAGTTACGAGCATGGAGGCTGTGAGGTCCTACGAAAAGTTGCTGGAAGAAGGTAGAAACAGACAACTGAGTAATCTATTCCAAGGAGTGGGCAGAGCTCAATCAGTTAATCTTTCCCCAGATGTCCGTGGTAATATTAATTCATTGGAAAAGTTATTGATGGAGAATGTTTTGTATTATAATATTTTGGGCTTAAAAAGATATTTGGATTTAGATATTACACCACGAGGCTTGAGATTTGTTAAAAGCCCTACCACTCCTTTTGATAACTCTGATACCATCGATTCACAGTTTGAAGCCAGATGGATTGCTGCAGCACATAAATGTGTGAAAGAGTGGCTTCAAATTCTGAGATTGAGAGAGAGATGCAGTTAAACAACGTAAGCTTAAGGAGGAAATTACTGCATCTTGTTCTACTTTATCTGGCTAGCTTGGTGCTACCCTTTTTGAGCAATTGCTTTTTTCTGTTAATGACAAACTAGAAGAAGCATCGGGTGATGTTATAAAAAGAAAGATCAATAAACTTGAAAGAGATCTCCGTGACTATAGTTCAGGGAGAGCCTATAAGAAGTTTATAAATAAGAATGACCGAGGAAGTAATTTAGTTACTTCTGGTAAGCTGAAAAAGCAAATGAATGCTTCATTCGTATCCTCTGAAGCAACGAACAGTACAGGTGAATCTGAAGGTGAAGAGAATGGTTAGCCTGAATTGCCACAACCCAAACAACTGAATTTAATGGAGGGATAATTTTAGTGGTTCAGGAAGGCATGGAGAATATAACAAGAACGGGGAATACAACAGGAACAGAAAGAGAATGCGCTACGAGGGAAATAAAGATTGACAGTTTTCTAAATTCAACAGTAAGAAAACTAAATATTGATTTAGAACATGTTGTGTAATTAAGCAATGTGCTGTGAAGGACTTCAACAATTTAATTGTAAATTTGTCAGATATTTGTCTCTCTGATGTTGAGCGCTCAGTTTTGCAATGTGGGCTGAAGTTTGTACCAACGGTCCTCCCTAGAAAGCACGTTTTACAAATAGAATTGTTTCAGCTTTTTAGAAAATTACATTTATTAGATTTTTTGAATCTAAGAAAGAATCATGTGCGGAGACGGTCTAAAACATTTGAAAGTGATGACAATGATTGTGATACGGTTTTCTCCTGTAATTCATATTTTGAATCTAAAGATAATATAAATACTTACTATTTTAGACATGTCAGATGTACCATATAAAAGTAAATTTATGCCTTCTTTTTCTAATGAAGTCATACAGCAATTTTCAGTGATGGTTAAGTATGCCTTCGAGATTAAATTGCAGGAATTTTATGCAGAAAAAGATAAAGTGCCATATAACTTAACTAAGAGTGAATGGAAGGCATTGTTAAATGTAAGTAAAAGATGGGATATAGTTATTAAACCATCTGACAAAGGTCAGAAAGAAGATTATGGTTCTTTATCACACACAATACTTCAAAATGTATATGGACCATTAGTCTGATAAAACAGTTTGAGGAAGAATATCACACTGCTATGGATAATTTTAAAGAATTAATAGATAAAGGTTATAGGCTGGGCTACATTACGAAACAAGATGTAGATGTAAAATTTAAAATAGAAGGTAGTTCCTTAGCTAAATTCTGTTCACTTAAAATCCATAAAAGCTTGGATTTTCCCCCTGGTCGCCCAATAGTAGCAGCTGAAAAATATTTTTTACATGATATAGGAAAAATGCTTCATTCATATTTGCTTAAATATGTGATAAAGTTAGAAGCTTGTATTAAAGATTCTTTTGATTTGTTCTTTAGAAAAAATTAGAGCTATGAAATGTGAAAAAAAATATTTTTGGATTATTGATGATAAAAACCCTTATACCAGTATTTCACATGCAGTAGGCTTAGAAGCATTAAGATTTCTACTTGGTGCAAGTCCAGTGAGTGATTACGTTATTGTTATTATATTTCAGTTTAACTAATATTTTTTTTTTAGTTTAATCAGTGTATTTATCATCAGTTGCAGGGGATGGCTATGGGTGCCTCCTTTGCACCTATGTATGCTAATTTAGTTATGGGTTTATTTGAAGTTGAATTTTTGTATAAGATTTGTTTAGAACATTTGTAGTTTCATATTATAGATTTTTTTTTTTATATGTATGATTTTTTTATGTAGTGGGTCTTAATTTAGTTGAGTCCTTTGTAAAGGATCTCCAAGGCAACCACTTTGGCTTGTAGTTTGGTTTACAAATAGGGAAAGTTCTAACTTTCCTGGATTTGGAGTTGGATGTTACTAATAATAAGGTTAATACTAAAATCCATATGAAGTTAGTCGATGGAGCACATTTCCTTGATAGCAAAAGTTGTCATCCCTCTCATGTATTCAATGCTTTACCATGTAGTGAATTGTTAAGGGTCAGTATGTTATGTAGTAATCCTGAAGTATTACAAGATGAAATAATACGTACATGTATTGCTTTTAAACAACGAGGTTATGGTAAAGAATTAGTTATGCAATCTTTAAAGAAGTTATTTGAACCACAGGGGGATAAATGTGATATGGGTAGTAGAAATGATGATTTTAAGGTAAATGAATTAGTAAGTAGAGGAGATAGAAAAATGTATTTTGTTACTGGTTTTAATGTTTTCAGCTCAGAAGTAGTTCATGTTAAATATTACTGGGCTTTTCCTTTGAAAGGAAAAAAACAGCGTTACAAAACGGTATAAACTCCCCTAAATATCATATAAGAGGTAGAAATGTTAGGGCCATGGTGGTACATAATTTATATGACCCCCCCCCCTCGAGAAACTCTAGATAGGAGACTGGATATATGTGAGGCAAGCCCATGTGGAAAGTACTCTATATGTAAATATCTGGTGAGATTTTTTGACAGAATTAATGGGGTGAAATGTTGCCCCTCAGCGTCCCACAACTTGCACTACAAAAGGGGTAGTATATGAACTTTCTTGCTCCTGCAGTCTCTCTTATATAGGAGAAACTAAAAGAATTTTTAGGGTGAGACTGCAGGAGCATATTAGAGATATAAAAACAAAAATTATGATAATCCAGTGGCCATGCATTTTAATTTGGTTCATGAGGGAGTGTTTTCTGATTTGAAAGCATGCATTTTAGAACCGGTTTTTGAAAGGGATGCTGTTGCTTTAAAGAATAAATTGCTTTTTAAAGAGACAATCTTTATTCTTAAATTTGATACATTAACTCCTAAGGGTTTAAATAAGGAGTGTAATTGGAAAGCCCTTTTCTAATTAAAGAGTTTTGATTTGTTAATAAGCTGAGTACTCTAAATGATTTGTGTATTTAAGAACTGTGTCTTCTCATTATTTTGTATCGACTCCAAGAAGTCTGTGTTTGCCGAGACGCTAGAGACTATTTATCTGTGTGTAATTAAATCTTAAAAACTACCTTTGCTGTATGCAGTTTGTTCTACTGGCCAAGTGTTTTTTTTTTCTACTGTGTTTTTGGTGGTTTATTTAAAAAAACTGTGAATTGCAAATCAGTTGAACGAATGTTCAACCTTGTTATGCAGTTAGATGTGCACATGGTGGGGGAGCAAAAATCATGTGTGTGTGTGTGTGTGTGTGTGTGTGTGTGTGTGTGTGTGTGTGCGTGTGTGCGTGTGTGTGTGCGTGTGTGCGTGCGTGTGCGTGTGTGTGTGTGTGTGTGTGTGTGTGTGTGTGTGCGTGTAGGTTGCATAAGAAATCTCTATGTAAGGAGGGTTCCCAAGGTATTGCAGTCTCAGACTTTGTGTTGCTGCTGTTTTTGTGCCTTTAAGCTTAACTGTTCCAAGGATTGTATTTATGTTTCATGGGTTTTCAGTAAGAACCCATAAAATGAGCAGTCAGAGGCTGGCTATCTCTTTCAGTGGGGGGTAGCACACCACTGTACTGCAGACAGCAGACTCTTGAGGATGGATACATTGTTAATGGTGTCCCTGTACAAGGTTCACATGGTCTATTATTTGAAGATATGTACTGTTGTGTACAATGCAGCTGAACTACATTTACATGTGGAGTTGGGAATGATGGAGCTGTGCTTGGAAACCCATGCAAGCAATTCCAGAAAGGGACAACTCACCCCCTTCTTCTCTTCATTACGGAATTTATCATAGGTGCCATTGAAAATCCTTAATTATCATGAGGGTAACATTTAGCAACTGATACAGAGTGAGATGTTCTTCATTGGCTTTTAGAAGGTGGTCTTTGTGAACTAACATAAACTTTGTCTGGTCATGCAGCATCCTCTTCCTAGTAAACCACAGACATGAAATCACAGCCTTAGTAAATGGTCAGATTTTGTAATGCTGAGAATTGCCAGGTTGTAAAATAATCTGTCCCAGTACATTTTCAGTAGCTCATGTCGGTATACGTTAATGTTCTTTCCTTGTGGACAGCCTAGCAGTTTTGCATGTTTTACTGTTATTCAGACAGACAGAAGTGTAGTTAGGGCGGGGCAAAGGCTGTTGGCGTTAGTGTTAAGGGACACAACTGGCAAATGCCAGTGTATCTTCAGTGTGTTACTGACATTCAGAAATGATTGCCAGTATTAGATTTGTGGTCAGAAGTGAAGTGGTTTAGTTTTCAGAGCTGTCTCTGCCCCTCAGAGCCTTGGCTTTTGACAGCTCAGCTTTGACCTCTGCGTCTGGTGGAATACCTTCGGGGCAGACAGAGCTGATGGGACAGAAGTGTGGCTTCTTGGCTCCATAGGCTTCATTCTCCCTGGGACATTTTGCCTTTGAGGTAGTGGAGAGACTGCTCTCTGCTACGGCTGAACGAACGGTGTCGTCACCCTTCAGGATCACATGCATCTGCACCTTGAGCCTCAACATTCTACTCCACGGGGACAGCCAATCCAACCTCTCCAGGCTACCCAGCAGGATAGCACCATCTTTTCTTATACTTCTCTGGAACATCCAACCAAAGAAGAGAAAGTGCAAAAGGAGGCACTTTGATTCCCCTCAGGAGTCTCACTGAAGATATCAATTTCTACAAATGGGAAGTATCTCCAGGACATGCTAGAGATCCTTAAACAAAGGGATGGTTGGTTCTCCCACAATCCTTCTCCAGAGGAGTCTGTATTCCGGGAGGCATTTGTATCTGGCCCATCTACCTACTAGGTTACAGAGAGTGTAGGGCATGGGACAGATTTGGAAGTGTGTCTGCGCTTCAGCAACTTTCACTTTTAGGTTGCTGAACTACGTAGTACATTTCACGAGGTTGCAAAGAGATTTGATTAAAGAACTGTCAAATTCTCTTTCAGGGACCATGCCTGCTAAGACTCTGGCTTCTGTGGCCTCACAGTTGGCGAACGTACAGTTGATTTCAAACTCGTCCATGAGGTTTATAACTCCTGCTGCTTGAGGGTACCTCAAGGGCAGCGATTCAGGCATTTCAATTAGGAGGCATGCCTGGATGCACTTGTGTGACTTTGCTGAGCCCTTCAAATCCTCTTTCATCAGTGCCCCCATTGACAGAACTTCTTTATTTGGCCCCAAAGTGAAGGACACATGCTCTAGGTGCGAAATAGATGGAAAGACTCTCTCTCTACTGTGGGAGTACATTTTTCGGCCCTTCAAAGGACCTTCTCTAGGAACCAATGAGGAGGGCAAAAAATGTCGTTCAAAAAATCTCAGGGTCCTTTTCAAGATCCATGTGGAGACAGTCCCCCCAGAGGCAGAGGGAGAATGTAAATGGAAGATGCCACTGACGTGGCAGAGGTGCCTGCAAAACCAAGGGTCTAGACATTCTTTCTCTGACTGACCTTATCAGCGCTCCTGAAAAGAGGCCCGATTGTCCCCTTCTGGAGGCAGTCCAGGGGTTGTTTATCACTGCACCAGAGAGCCTGGCTAGATATCACAAAAGATATGTGGGTGCAGAGGATCATTTCCAGAGGTTATACAATTCCTTTTTCCCTTCCACCTCCATACTCATGCAAGTTTCCCAATGTTCCACCCAATCAGAGGAAAACAGCAGCACTAGAAATACAAAGGCTGCTAGAAGAGAGTCATCCAAGAGGTCCCACCAGACGAGGTAGAATTCAGAATTTACTCAGGATTCTTTTTAATGCCTAAGAAAACAGGTAACTGGTGACTTGAACAAACCAGTTCATCATTCAAAGTTTGAATGGTCATGGTTCAGTACATTTTGTCCTTTTTGGGCAAGGATGACTGGATGTGCATGATAGACCTTTATTTTCTTTCTTTCCTTGTATAGTTTATTTATGGCAGTGGACCACCGGACTGGTTTGTTTTGAATTTCTGGTGAAACTTGCTTCTGGAAGGGACTGCTAGCTATATGCATTTTTCTGAATGGGTGCAGAATTTGTTAGTGAATCTTGCTGCTCTGTTAAGGTTAGGAAAGGTGCAGTCGTAAGTGAATTTTGATAGTTCATCACGCAGTAGATGGAAGTTGGCATGTTTGTAGTTCTTGAATTCAGTGAAGACTAAATTCTGAAGTGACTAAAGAATATGTTAGAGAATGGTGGTGGGTATAACCAGATCTGCTCAGTACTGAAAGCCCACTTTAGAGGAAGCATTAACACCTTTCTGGTATAATTTAGAGTGGTATTTCCCTCAAAAATCTGACGCTTCTGCCTGGCACACATTATCTTAGCAGTACACTATGGATATAACTTCAAGTGTAGTGAATTTTTAATAAACTGCAGGGAAAATGTTAATGTCCTGTATCATTTTATGTTGGCTTTGTGTTTTATGTATTTGATGGTCATCTAGTTCATGAACTGCTGCAAAAGACATAAGTAAGCTAGGAAAGTTGCTCAAAAAGTACCAGAAAATAAATATTTAGTAGACAGTCTGGTGTAGCAACTCTTCTGTTTCCTTGTTTTGGAACAACAGCTTCAAGAAAGATCTACAGAACTTTCAGATTCCTCATTTTTTTTTGGTTCTTGACAAAGTTTCATTCAAAAGCAAGTCTGTAACCAAGTATGCTGTTGAAGCCAAGTTTTCTTGTAAACTGCAGTAGTTATTCCACAGCTAAACGTAATGTTGGCTCCATTTATTTACAGAAGCACCATTATTCTCCAGTTCACATTTCACAGAGCTTTAGACAGTTGCTAGTACACAGTGCTGTTTAAAACGTCAGTGGTTTCAGGTTATAGTTCTGAGTACAGTCTTGTCATTAACACCCCCCTTTTTTTTCCCCATTTTCTACGTGAGGTCAAACTGTATCAGCTTTCACTCTCGCTCTCAATTCCATGATGCTGTCCTACCTTCTTCAATAGTCGTGCTTGTCTGCCACAGGTAATCTCTCACACAGGCCAACCGTCTGTTTGCTGGATGTCCTTGTTTCTTTTTGACACCTTCCTGTCTCTCCAAGATCATCATCAGCTTTCCTGCACTTGTGCCCAAATCAATATAATCCATTCTTTTTGACCTTTTCTGCAATTGGAGCTACTTTAGCTTCTGTTTTGATGTCATCATTTCTTCATCTGTCCCACACTCTGCATCATACCACGCGTCTTAGGCATTTCATTTTCATCACTTCTAGATTCTTTGACTGATCTGCCTTCAATGCCCAGGTTTCTTTACCATACTGAAGTACTGGTCCCCCACTATTTTTTGTACACCTTACATTTCACCTTCATTAGCATTCTTCTGTCACACTTTAACTCTTGACACTCACAGCCAGTTGGCTGCAGCCCCTCTGATTCCAACTTTGAGCTTCTCATTTAGACTTCTTTTCTCTTCAACTCCCCTCCGTGATGCCTGAGGCTGTTAATCTGCTCCACTATTTTCCCTTCTATCTCAGTTTTCAGCTTCTTCTGATTACTCCCATTTGCTGTGCTGACAACTGTTTGTCTTTACTCAGTGTCATCTCACACTCCTTACATTTTGCATTCCATTTCCCTGTCATTTGCTGAAGTTCCATTTCAGAGTCTGCTTGAAATGCCACATTGTCTGCATACAGCAGTTCTACTGAGCTGTCCTCTGATCTATATTTTTATGTAGTCATTCACGAGTATGAACAGCAGTGAGCACAGAGATGAACACTGATGCATGGCCACTCCCTTTGAGAATCTTTTTATAAGTTCAAAACGCTGTTCATACTTGTGCCATTTGGTCTTTGTACATAATCTGCACTAATTCTACCAGTGTTTGTGGGACTTTGGTGATCAAGAAGAGGAGGAGAGTGAGGGCAGCACCAAGGATTGAATGGTGGAAATTTAAAAAGGGTAATTGTGAGATGGAGTTCAGGGAAGAGTTAAGACAGGCACTGGGTGGCAGTGAAGAGTTACCGAATAGCTGGGTAACTACAGCAGAGCTAGTAAGGGAGGTGGCTAGAAAGATGCTTGGTGTGACATCTGGAAAGAGGAAGGAGGACAAGGAGACCTGGTGGTGGAATGAGGAAATACAGGAGAGTATACAGAGAAAGAGGTTGGTGAAGAAGTGGGATTGTCAGAGAGATGAAGAAAGTAGACAGGAAGGAGTATAAGGAGATGAGGTGCATGGCAAAGAGAGAGGTGGCGAAGGATAAGGCATATGAAGAGTTCTATGAAAGGTTGGACACTAAGGAGGGAGAAAAGGACCTGTACCGATTGGCTAGACAGAGGGACAGAGCTAGGAAAGATGTGCAGCAGGTAAGGGTGATAAAGAATAATGAGGGAAACATACTTACAAGCGAGGAGAGTGTGTTGAGCAGATGGAAAGAGTACTTTGAGGGGCTGATGAATGAAGAGAATGAGAGGGAGAGAAGGTTGGATGATGTACGGTTAGTGAATCATGAAGTGAAACAGATTAGCAAGGAGGAAGTAAGGATAGCTATGAAGAGGATAAAGAATGGAAAGGCTGTTGGTACAGATGACATGCCTGTGGAAGCATGGAGGTGTTTAGGTGAAATGGTAGTGGTTATCTAGATTGTTTAATGAAATCATGGAAAGTGAGAGGTTGCCAGAGGAATGGAGGAAAAAGTGTTTT
The DNA here is from genome assembly GCF_019279795.1 of Protopterus annectens. Classification (NCBI taxonomy): domain Eukaryota; kingdom Metazoa; phylum Chordata; order Ceratodontiformes; family Protopteridae; genus Protopterus; species Protopterus annectens. The sequence goes on along the minus strand of NC_056725.1, from coordinate 507,941,590 downwards.
GGTACAGGCTTTTAAGAATAAGGGTGATGTGCAGAGCTGTAGTAACTACAGAGGAATTAAAATGATCAGTCACAGCATTAAGTTATGGGAAAGAGTAGTGGAAGCTAGGTTAAGAAGGGATGTGATGATTAGTGAACAGCAGTATGGTTTCATGCCGGGAAAGAGCACTACAGATGTGATGTTTGCTCCAAGAGTGTTGATGGAGAAGTACAGAGAAGGTCAGAAGGAGTTTCATTTTGTCTTTCTGGACTTAGAGAAAGCATATGGCAGGGTGCAGGAGTTGTGGTATTGTATGAGGAAGTTGGGAGTGTCAGAGAAGTATGTAAGAGTGGTACAGGATATGTACGAGGGTGTACAGCAGTGAGGTCTGTGGTGGGAGTGAGGGATGCTTTTAAGGTGGAGGTGAAATTACATCAAGGATCAGCTCTGAGCCCTTTCTTATTTGCAATAGTGATGGACAGGTTGACAGATGAGATCAGACAGGAGTCCCCGTAGCCTATGATGTTTGCAGATGACATTGTGATCTGTAGTGAGAGTAGGGAACAGGTCGAAGAGACCCTGGAGAGGTGGAGATATGTGCCAGAGAGAAGAGGAATGAAGGTCAGCAGGACTAAGACAGAATATATGTGTGTGTGATTGAGAGGGAGGATAGAGGAATGGTGAGGATGCAGGGAGTAGAGGTGGTGAAGGTGGATGAGTTTAATACTTGGGATCAACAGTTCAGAGTAATGGTGAGTGTGAAAGAGAAGTGAAGAAGAGAGTACAGGCAGGGTGGAATGGGTGGAGAAGAGTGTCAGGAGTGATTTGTGACAGACAAGTACCAGTAAGAGTGAAAGGGAAGGTCTACAAGAGGGTAGTGAGACCAGCTATGTTATATGGGTTGGCAACAGTGGCATTGACAAAAAGGCAGGAGTCAGAGCTGGACGTGACAGTGTTAAAGATGTTAAGATTTGCACTGGGTGTGACGAGGGTAGACAAGATTAGGAATAAGAATATTAGAGGGTCAGCCCAGGTTGGAAGGTTTGGAGACAAAACCAGAGAGGCAAGATTATGTTTGTTTGGACATGTGCTGAAGAGGGATGCAGAGTATATTGGGAAAAAGATGCTATGGATGAAGCTGCCAGGTAACAGGAAAAGAGGAAGGCCTAAGATAAGGTTTATGGATGCGGTGAGAGAGGACATGCAGGTGGTTGGTGTGACAGAGCAAGATGCAGAGGACAGGAAAAAATGGAAACAGATGATCAGCTGTGGTGACCCGTAATGGGAGCAGCCAAAAGAAGAAGACATAACCTGCACTAATTCTACCAATGTTTGTGAGACTTTGAACCGTCTAAGGACTGTCCATATCCTCTTTCTTCGGACCTTATCATATGCTTTCTTTCCAACTTTCCAGCTGGACTCTTTTCTCGTCAGTAGTTTCTTCTTTATCTGTCCTCTGCAAGCATCGGGTCAGTTATCCAACATCCTGATTTGGAATCAAAGCTGATCTCCCATTTTAACTTCTACTACTGTGCATATTTGTCAGTCACCTTGTCCAGTAAGTTCATGCAGTGTTATGAGAGTTTAATACCTCTGTACTGCCCACAGTTGTAATTATCTCCATTGCCCTTGTATACTGGTACATGAATGCTTATTCTCCAGTCATCTGAGATGCATCATTCTCTCCATACTGTTATGAGTACTTTCAGGAGGTACTTCACCTCTAACTCACCCAATATCTTGATCATATCTGCCATGACTTCATCTGTGTGCTGCTTTCCCTGAGTTCATTTTCCTTAGTGCAGCTCTTACTTCTTCTTGAGTGTGCTGTTCTTCCTCTTTCACTGTAGGCTGTGCATGGACCAGTACAGCTCCTGAGGGGTTTCTTCATTCAGAATCTGAAATACTAATATCCTATCTGCATTGAATGCCCTGTGGACTGTGAGCAGGTTATTGTTGGTATCCTTTATGAATGGTGTCTGATGACGATCTTTATTTTTTCATCTTTAACTTGCAACCTGGTAAGAGTTTCTGTATGCCATCTGCTGAGTCACTTTCCAAAACTTGGTATGGTGCCTTTGATTGCTGGTTCTTTGCTATTGTAACTGCACTGTTATCCTGTCTGTTAGACAGCCAGTATTCGTTCTTAGCCTAGCCTGACTTTTCTGTTTCCCCTTTTTCTTCCATTCCTTATTTCTTTTGACATCTGCATTGCCATACCTGGGTTGGTCACGTATCTGTTCAGATGTGCTGTTTTGACATGATACCATTCTTCAACTTCACTTGTCTCCTCTTCTTCCTGTGGTACTGGAGCTCTAAATATTTCCTTGATCTCTTGTGGTAACTTCCAAATTTTCAGCTTAGTCTGTGCTGACCTCAGGGTTTTCTGTGACAACTGCTTACAGCTGATTGTTGCCAGGAATGACTTATGTGTGGGGTAACTATTTCAGTCTCGATGAAGACTTTGCAGTCTCTTCCACCACCATGTTCTTTACTTACCAGGGGAAAGTCTACCTGAGTTGCATGTTAGCCACTCTTGTTTCTGATCTTGAGAATGGCTGTCATGTTTAACCATGTGTTAGCCACCGCTAAGCTGTTTGTCAGCTATAAATCTGGAATGGTCTTTTCTCCTTTTATTGTTACCCCACCCATGTGGACCAACTCAGTTCTCCTGTCCTGCTTCGTCTGCCCTGATATAAGCATTCTGGTCCCACATTATCAACTCCAACTCATATTGTCCTGCTTTATGTAGTAGGTCCTGCAACTTCTGCCTAAGTGCACTCTCTTCCTCACCCATCACAACCCTGCTCTGGGGATAGGCTGAGACTATGAATACTGCCCTGTCTTTACACTAGAGTCAGATGACATCCCTTACTGTCTTCAGAAGACTTTCCCTCACCTTATCTCCTATATCATTTCAAGTCTGCCCTCTTGAGTAATTGAATCTGGATCCCAAATTAAGTGGCGTTGCTGCACAATCTTTCCAGCTTGTGTCCTGGATGCACATGATATCCAGTCTTTTCCTTATGTTATCCACTTAGAAACTGCATCCTGTCAGTGAACCTGTATTCAGTGTAGCAGTCCTTTAGTTGATGTTTAGCAGGTTGATTGATTTTCCATCCAGCTTTTGTTCAACAGAGCAATCCCAGATAATCCAGACTGGGCAGCTGGACACCAGCAGGCCAGTAGCTTACTCACCCAGGAGTGCTGGACTTTGAATGGTGCCCACTGCCTGAAAGAAGCACATAGACGCTTTCCACCATTACCATAGATCACTGGCATAGGTTGAAGTAGGGCAGGTCCTTAACCCACTTATTACCAGTAAATATCTATGCCCATTTTTAGCAGCATTATTTACTGTGATCAGATCAACTAGATCCTGTTTTTTTGCCTTCAGATAGCTAGCCCTGACATGGCAGTGTACAGCCTGCCAAGAAAGAATATTTTGAAACTCTTTGGCTGTAGTAAAGGCTAATGTAGGTAGTACTCTCTGAAATTTCCAGTAAAGAAACGAGATATAGTACACAGTTGCCATTTTATAGCCTGTGACATCGGCAAGGAAGGAGTGCCTGTTCTTGTGGGTTGCCCACAGAAGGTAGTATCTTTTAATCTTTCTTTCTTGTCACAGTGCCATCTGGAAGTGTAAGTACTCATTTTGTGACATGCTGGCTGTTATTACTTCATAACTTTATGTTGACTACACATGCTCAGTAACAGATTCTTATGCTAGATGGTGCAGTACAGTACTTACCTCTGCATTCTCACCTCTTGCTTTTGTAGTGCAGTGCCTAGAGGTGCTGATTATTGTACAGGATGACCATTAAGTCTGTAATCTCATTTTGTTAGTAGGGTAGGCTGTAGAGCACTTTATTTGTCATTTTGTTGCAAATTCTCTGACCAGCTATGCTGTCTCTTGTTTAATGTCAGTCATGCTAGAGCAATGGATGCAGTTTCAGATTGTTCCATTCACATTGCTCAGATTCAGACTGTTGTCATAGTCTATGCTTTTAATGTCTGCATGGTTAGACATTTAGTTTAGTAGACCGTTGCATAGTCAAATGCTAGACGTGGTTGCACAATGCCAGAGTTCTCCAGTTTTGTTGTAAACTGCAGTGGCTGCTCAAATGCTAGCAAATATAATGCCAGGTACGTTTATTTACTGAAACACCTAGAGCTTTCACTGACTTTTCTGCATCTTGCTCTGTCCTTGCCTCAGCTGAATGTGAGAGGCTGTAAAGACAGTCTAGTTTAAAATTGTCCTTTGATCACTAAAGTTATCCATTTGTACCATTTGGCATCCCATTTTTCTTAATGTCCCTGCTTTTATTAGATTTTTGCAGTTATCAGGCAGCTGCAGATTATTTATTTATTTAACATTTGTTAACCGGGAAAGTCTAACTTGGAATGAAGCCAGTTTTTAGCGGAAGCCTGGGGAGAAACACTCCAGATGCATGTCTTTGTAACGTGGGAGGAAACCGGAGCACCCGGAGGAAACCCACACGAATGTAGGGAGGACATGCAGACTCCACACAGAAGACACCCCAGCCGAGAATCGAACTGGAGAACCTCTTGCTGTGAGACGACAGTGCTACCGCTGCACCACTGCGCCATCCAAACGATACAAATTCTAGGTGGGATTCCACATGCATGTGTGCTTTGGTTTTCATGCAATTTATAGTAGCTGATGTGTTCCTCAAATGCAGTTTTAGCTATGGGTACTTGTATAAATGGCTGATGCTTTCACTGAGTTTGCTGAATCTAGGACAGTGTTCCGTCGCTTAAGGTGAATGTGAGCACCACTGCAGACAGCTCTGTGTTCTGTATACATTCTCTCATTGTTTTTGTTTGCATCTTGCTGTTCCATTCATGTGGCTTATATGGTGTTTTAGCTTAAACGTTTACCATTATCTTCTGACAACTTAATCTTATATTTGGTCTGGTTCTGTCCATACTGTAACTAAAGAGATGGTCACATCGGCACCTCTTTTATCAGCAAAAAAAAAAAAAAAAAACTCCTTAAGCTCAAGCTCCTCCCCATCCCATGACCCTCTTCTCGGATGAAATTACTCGTATCTTGTAGCCACTTTTGCCGTTTCAACATCCCTTGAACGAGCTTGAACATTTGAGGGAATATTTAGTGTTTTTTTTCTTTCAAAAAAAAAAAAAAAGATTTTTCATTATATATCTTTATAAGGAATACACTGTTGACATATTCTTTGATCCATTACTAGTTTTTCTACCTACTAAGATCTACTGACTTCCCCCTCTTATTCTCTCCCCTTCCCTTGTCAAAAAAAAAAAAAAAAAAGAAAATCTGTCCATGTACTTCACAACCTTTTTTCCCCAGAACAAATAGTTTGTTCTCAGCTGCCTTTTTTGAGGGGAGGTTGTATCAGCTAGGTTTCTGTAAATTAAGTTAGTATTGTGCTTATTTACTAAAGGTCTAGACATGGACAAGGACCCCAAGCCATGTTTAAAAAAAATCTAGCCACAAAATCTCCCCAAAAGACCCACATGAGATGTGTGTTCTGTGTTTAGATGTATACAACATGACTGTGATATTTGCAAGAATTTAAATTCTCACACTTTGAAAGATGAAATTAATTTTAAAGAGAGTATTGCTCTGTGAGCTAGAATTGGTCGAGAAACCCACTGTGGAGGACTTGGATAAGTCTTCTACTAAAGCACTGTCACTTGAGAAAATGAAGGAAGAGCATTTGCTGAGGGATTCTGATGTTGCTATTTTAAAACAGTTACAGACACACACACACACACACACACACACACACACACACACACACACACACACACACACACACACACGTCAAGATTGTCATTTTCAGCAGGACCTGGACTTTCTTACATGGGTACTCCAATCAGATCTTCTTTGCCCCTTTAGTAAGTCAGGAACCATGGACCCAGCACCAAGATGTAGGACTGGAAGAGCTGTCCAAGTTGCTGTCTTCAAGGCTCACTTCTACATCCTCACTTAGGTCCAACAGGTCACTTCAAAACTCTACCTCTGTCAATTCCTTGGGCGGCTCAAGAAGACTCGCTTTTAACTCTCTCTTCTGTTCCTCCTCCAGCCCGTTTCAGTGCACTAGAGGTGGAATAAATACCAATACCTGTAACTCTCCCTCTGGTATTAGAGGATGTTCCTTTGTCCATATTGAGGCCCTCTGTGCGTGTGTGTGTGGGTGTTTCATTGCTAACCATGGTGTTGGTGTTGGGGACCACTAGTACCAAAGTCGACCCTGATGGTATCGGAAACATTGTTATTGTCAAGACATTTGCTTTTCAGTTCTTTGGTAATGAAATCATCAGACACTTCTGTTGTGTAACGATGGGTGCCAACCATGCTTTGTTCTCCTGCTGCTTCAGTGATGCTGGCACATATGCATATGATGCCAAGTGTTTCAGGCCCAGATGTCTTCATTGATGTATTAATGCAGGGATGACCATTATTGGATTATTTGCAGGGGCAGGTACAGGACCTTTTGACTCTCCCGTGACAGTATTGATGCAAGGACCTTCAACTGTACTTCATCGGTGCTCCCTAGGGACAGAAAAATTTGTAGGATTGATTCAGAGATGTCGGCTAATTACATCTCAATAGAACTCTGACTCTCCTCCTAGTCGCTCTTGAAACAGGCAGTGCAAGAGAAAGCACCTAGACTCTCCCTCAGAGTTTCCTTCCCCAGATACAAATTTTGACAATGGGGAGATTCCCCTAAATCCAATCTGGAAGATGCCACTTTAGCAAGATATTGAAAATGAGACAGAGGGGATCATGACTTACTGACCCCACCTCCTAGAGAAGATATATTTTAGGAGGCCTATAAGTCTTTTCAGCAGTGGCCGTGGTAGTTCTGCTCCTTGACAAACTAGTAGGTACGGTGTGCCACAAAATTTGGAAGGAGCCCAATGTCACTGAGTTAGTACCCCCAAACGCCTTATAGGATGTTGTAGACCCCAGCAATGGTGTAAAGACCATTTTGTGGATTCCTTTGTGGTTTCTGCTGCCACTGAGATAGATCTCCTAGAGGTTGCACAGGCTAGTCATGTCCAAACTGTGAGTCCAGGATGATGGTTAGGCTTGTGAAGAGTGTCTGTGCATCAGGTATATTCTCAGTCATAACGCTGAACTATATGGCTCATATGAGTAGATTTTAGAGAAGCTAGCAGAAAAAGCTGCAGGCACTCTGAAACAGCTGCCTGTGACTGAAGTAAGGAAATAATTACAAATGCAAATGGCATCCATATTTTCAGAATCTTTGCTCAACATGTGTTTGATTTACAATGATCTGGATGGTGCAGTTTGAGCGTTGGGCTCAGGCTTAGTTATGAAGAGACGGGTCTTGCTTCATCTATTGGGCTTTGTAGATGACTTCATGGTGGCATTCATCAATGCTCCTTTTTGGCAGCTCCTCCTAGTTTGGGCAGAAGGTGAAAGAAAGGCTGTTGCCATGTGAGCTGGATATCAAAAAGCTCCCAGCTCTCAGGATCAAGTTCGCAATACATCAAGGATCCTTTCAAAGAAATCAAAAATGTGCCAAGAATTTGTGTCTTTAGGTCACAGCAATCCCAAGGTGTACAGCAGTATGACAGGGATTCCTATGGAATTCCAGTCTAGCTGCTGCTGCAGAGGCAGTCGTGATCCGAACCATCAGGGCTGTACAAGATCTTTTTGAGACTTCTGTTAATGAGTCCTAGAGGCAGTAAGGGGATGTCTTTTCCTCCATCTCAATGCGTGATTGTCCATCATGCTGGACAGTTGGATAAGGGACCTTATCCAGAAGCTATGACATTCTCTTTTTAGAGTTGCCCAGGAGGCTTCTTTCCTATCCAAAATGACCACCTCATCAAAGGAAGGTAGCAAAGTAATAGATGTCCTCACTGAAATCACTGTTGCAATATTCCAAACAGATGCGTTTTCACTGCTGATGTCCAGCCTGGGTGCCAAAGTCTAAACCTTCTCTGAAGCATATATCTGGTGTATGACCTCGGCTAGTGACCACAGGTTTACATAAGTGGACGTATGAATGTAAATCCTCAGGCAATCTCACCACCAGTCCAATGCAGATGTTCTTCGTGTTTCACTGTTGCAGTCCTCACATATAGGTTATCTGACTCCTGATACCCCTCAGTCAGCCCGAATACCAGAGTCCTTGTTATTTGAAGTTGGCTGCCGCCAGTTGTAAAACTGATGTCAGAGCATCAGGTATAAAGGGAGGCAGCCAACGCCATTTTCTCAGTCTTTCTTGCTGCAGAGACCGAAGCAGATGCAATGTGCAGGTTGGCCATTTTCCTTTGTTTTGCTTTTCGACTACCAAGTTGAAGATGCCTTCAGATAAGTACCCTGTTGGGGATCATCTTTTCTTGCTTTAATGAATCTCAGATAAAGTTAATAATTGTCTTGCCTGTGGAAAACAGATTCCGCACCGTGATTTCCATTCCTATTGTGTAACTTGTTTGGGCCTTGAGCACGACATCCCTAACTGCGATCAGTGCTTCCTTTAACCCGCATACCATACGCCGTAAAGCTAAGATTTTGTATAAGCATTTCGGAGTCTGGCCTAAGTTCGTCGGCATGGCGTCTTCTGGTCTCCCGACTTCAGAAAGAAACATAAAGACAAGGACCGCAACAGACCTAGGGTTAAATCTGCTGACAACGCACCGGTGAAATTGGTCGTCAGCACAGCAGTAGTCAGTGAGGCACTTTCGCAACCCCTGCAGTCTGCAGATTTTCAGCCACAAGCCTCTGCTGAGACCTTTACGGAGTCCTCCATGCCGAAGGCTATTTCGTCTTCAGACCCTCCACCTGTCGCAGCCTCAGATGGGTACGGAGCCGCTTTGCAGGCACCGGCTTCTGACGCCTCTTCTTTTCGACATGAGACCAGAATCAGACCGACTACCTTAGTTCAGACTTCTGCAGTTGCTAGGCCTCCCGAGTCCCACTGGATTGCTAGTAAACCTTCCAGCTGCAAATCTACTCACAAGCAGGCATCGGCCTCCTCTCCTGTGCCTCAGTCCCAGTTGGTAAAGATGGCTGGTGATCTTCTTTCCCTGATTAGGGGCTCTCATCCCCCACCTTCAAAGAGAGTTAGGGAATTATCTCCTGATGTTTTGTCTGTCTCAGATTCTGAGATTTCCAGTATGTCTGCTGGTGAAGGACATTCTCAACTTTTTTCTGGCTTTGAGGATTCTGATGCTGAGAACTCTATCCCTTCTGCCTCCCCGCCAGAAGATTTTTCTTTTGGGGATACTTTGAATACCCTCAGGGAGCATTTTTATTGGGAATGTCAGGATTTTCCACAGTCTAAGAAAAGAATCAGGGAATTTTTGGATTTGCCTCAGCACAAGCCTCTGGCTATACCTCCAGTTTTGGAAGTTGTGGATGATAGTTTTCATGGAAAATTCTTTAACTCCTAATTCTGTTCCTCCTGCCCCCAGAAAACCGGATAGGTATTATAGGGTTCGTGAATCTCATCAGTTTCTTTTTAAAAACCCTACTGCTGATCCAGAAATTATTTTTCAAGGCCCCAAGGGTGTTAAGGCTCCCATTGCTAAAAACCCTGTGCCTTCTGATAAGGAGTCTAGGGCCTTGGACAGGTGGGGTACAAAAAAGTCTATACCTCTGCAATTCTTGCCATTAGATCCGTGAATTGTCTTTTTCACATGCTTAAGTATCAGAAGCATACTTTGGAGGCTATTAAGGCTAAACCTGGAGATATTCCTTCCATGACGGAGAACAAAGATTTACAAGACTTATTGAATTCTGCCACTTTAGTTAATAAGCATTCACTTCATTGTGGTTTTGACACTTTAGAGGCTTCCTGCAGAGCAGCAGCCACTGGTTCTGTAATTAGAAGACATGCTTGACTCAGGGAGCAGCCTCTTTCCGAACCTGTTAAGTGTAAATTGCTGGATGTTCCTTTGCAGAAGGACAATCTTTTTGGTAATAAGACTGAGGAGGTACTGAGGAAGTTGGAGGATAAGTCAAAATCTATGCAAGCTGTAAAAGATTTCCTTCAGGTTCAGCCTCCTGTGTTTAGTAGGCATTATCCTTCCAAGAATTGGTCTTTCCCTGATCCTGGCAAGCAGGGTCGCTCTGGGCCTAGGGGTTTCAGATCTTCCAGAGGGCAGCCTTTTGCCCCTCAAAGGGCTAAGCAATGGCATTCTTCTTCTGCTAAATCGTGGAGTTCTAAGCCAGCTCCCCAAAGCAAACATTCTCAATGACTCCGGCCTTCTGTGCCTACCTCTGCGGACCCTAGGTTTCCTTTGGGGGGAAGGTTAGCCAGGTTCCCAGAGGTGTGGTCTACCATCACAGACAACAAATTGGTGCTCAATATAGTAAACCAAGGTTACAAGTTTTACTTTCACACCTTCCCTTTTTTACAAGGGTACCCAGACATACCCAGAACTCTCAGGGCAGAGGTAGAAACTTAGATTTCTTCTTTACTGACTATGGGGGCTATAGAGCTATTTCCTGCAAATCAGGCAGGCCTAGGTTTTTATTCAAGACTTTTTCTGGTACCCAAGAAAGGAGGCACCTGGCACCCTGTTCTGGATCTGTCTAGTCTAAACACTTTTCTAGTGATTCCCAAATTCAAGATGCTCATCCTTTAACAGTTACTACCAATGCTGGGCAAGGATTTATGGCTGGTAACTTTGGATCTAAAGGAGGCTTATCTGCATATCCCAGTAAGGGAAAGTTGCAGGCAGTTCCTTCGCTTCAGGGCTGGGAAGCAACATTTTCAATATTCTGCATTGCCCTTTAGCTTATCTACTGCTCCCAGAGTTTTTACCAAGTGCCTGGCTCCAGCCATTGCTTTTTGCAGGCAAAGAAACGTTCAGATTTATCCTTACCTTGGATGACTGTCTCATTCAAGCAAACTCCCCAGAACAACTAGAAAAGGATTTGGATTTTGTGAAGAGCACTCACCTCTTTGGGTTACACTCTCAACGAAAAGAAATCAAAGTTGGTTCCTACAAGGGAGATTGTTTTCCTGGGAGCGAGTCTGAATACAGCCACCCAGATGGTATTCCTCCCTCAACAGAAGCAAGAAGATCTTTTGGCTTACTTTATGAACTTGGCGAGCATGACCCAGCTCTCTGCAAGGCAATTCCTGCAAGCACTGGGGTTCATGGTTTCATGTATTTTGATGATCCCATATGCAAGGCTGCATATCAGAAAACTTCAATGGTACCTCAAGAATCTTTGGTGTCAACACACACAGGACTTAGACTTGATTCTTCCCCTGATTCCCTCTCTACAAATGGAGTTCCTTTGGTGGTTCTCAGAACAAGGGTCTGCCTTTCCGCCCACTGCCTGCCAGCCAGACTCTCATCACAGATGCCTCAGATGTAGCTTGGGGGCTCATCTGGAAGGCAGGGACATACAGGGGACTTGGAGCACCCAGTAGATTCATCTGCACATAAACCTAAAAGAATTGATGGCAGTGCAGCAGGCCTTGCTGGCTTTCAAGGACCTACTCTACCCTGGGACTCTGCTCATCAGGACAGACAATACCACAGTCATGTGGTACATCAACAAGCAAGGGGGGACTCACTGTTACCCCTTGTGCAGACAAAGCATGAGACTGTGGTCCATAGCAGCATCCATGGGCTTACATCTAATAGCCCAGTATCTCTCAGGGAGGCTAAAGTCCTTGGCGGATCATTTCAGCAGACATGTTCTGGATCCTCACATGTGGCAACTGAACAAGGACATTTTCCATCGCATCACTCATCATTGGGGCACTCCACAAGTGGATCTTTTCTCCTCTCACACCTATCATCTCCTTCCAACCTTCTGCACCAGGGAGTTTCACAACAAAGCTTGGAGGGTGGACGCGTTGTCCTTCCCATGAATACATCTCTCAGTTTATGCATTCCCTCCTCTGCCTCTTCTTCCTAGAGTGCTGCTAAAGATAAGGGACGAAAAACCAAAGGCTATTCTGATAGCTCCATATTGGCCCAGGCCACATTGGTATCCCCTCCTTTGCAGCCTTTCACAGGCTCAGCCTTGGCATCTTCCCCTGGTACCAGATCTGTTGGTTCAGGGAGGGGGAAAGTTCCTTCATCCTCATCTTCAAACTCTGCATTTAACTGCCTGGCTAATACTTTAAATCTTTCCCAACAGGTGGTTGAAGTTCTTCATGAGGCCAGGAGGCCTAGCACCAGAAAATCCTATGCAGATAAATGGAAGAGATTTTGCTCTTGGGTGCTGGCTAAAGGAGAATACTTTTCTCATCCTTCTCTTTCCCTCATTCTTGACTGCCTAGCAGGACTATTTAATGGTGGACTTTCCATTTCTTCAATCAAAATTCACGCTTCAGCAATTTCGGCTCATTGTTCTTTTGAGCAACCCATTTTTTCTAACCCCTTGATGAAACAGTTCCTGAGGGGAGCTATTAATCTTAGTCCTCCCAGAAGAGCTCCTACTCCTGCTTGGGATCTTAATTTTGTCCTGGAAAAACATACTCTGCCTCCCTTTGAACCAGCTGCCTCTGCAGATATGAAGTTTCTATCCTGGAAGACTGCTTTCCTTTTATCTATTACTTCAGCTAGAAGGGTATCTGAGTTGCAAGCCTTAATGGCAGTAGAACTTTTCATTATTTTTCACTCAGATCGAGTTTCTCTGAGAACTAATCCCTCCTTCATGCCTAAGGTAGTTTCCAGTTTAACCCTTAACCAGTCTAGTCATCTGCCTACATTTTTCAACAATCCCCATAATAAAGGGGAAAGGATTCTGCACTCTCTTGATGTGCATAGACAGCTGAGATTTCACTTAGAAGTAAATCCTTTCGAAAATCTGAACAGTTGATGTTATGTGATCCTATCTCGCCTACATTCTGACTGATGGGTTCGGAGCCGATCCTCGGCTCCGACTCGGCACGCTTATGCCAAAGAGCGAAGTCTCTTATTGGCTGAGCTTACTATATCCCAGGATGCACCACTACCAGTCCCCCAGATCTCATTTGCCGCTAACAAGCAAAGACGTGGTCTCGAGCTTGGCTGAGCTAAGTAGTGTTTTTTCACTTACTTTCCTGTCAGGGATTTCCTAAAATTCAACAAAAAGCTGTTTTAACAGCTATCTCGTGTTTTTTGTGTATGAGTGAATATTTTTTGTGGTAAAATATTTGTGTGGTGATTGTGTATTGTCTGACTAGAGGTCCCATTTGAGTTGAAGGGCCTTCCCTGTCAGTCCGTTGTCATTCAAGTCCCGTTTTATTTTTAGGGTTCTTGGATACCTTTAGTTGTTTTTCTATTGTGTCAGTCTTGTTTAAAGAAAAGAAAAAGAAGAATTTTTTCTGTGATAGTTAGTGTATTTGCTGTTCACCAGTTTGGTTGCCATAATGTCACAGGCTCCTAGGCCTTCAGGGTTTAAGAAGTGCACTAAGTGTAGTTTCAAGATGTCAATTACAGATGACCATTCTCTCTGTGTGTACTGTTTGGGCGCCAAACATTTGCAGGAGTCCTGTAGCGTGTGCCACGCGTTTTCCTCGAGGGTCCTCCAAGAGAGGAAAAATAAACTTATTTTAAAAGGCCTTATTAAACCCTCATTTGAAGAGGCATTAGCTTCCTCTCCTTCTCCTGCAAAGAAGAAAAGGGCGCCGGCTCCGACCAGCCCGTCGGATCCGACCGCCAAAAGACATGGGCAGGCTTCTCCTTCGCCTCCACGGACTTGGCCGAGGCGAACAGTCTGCCTCGATGCCTCCAGCCTCGACTCCTCTGGGTTCGAGCCGACGGCTGGGGCCTCGAGAGGCGGGTCATCTTCATCGGCTCCACTGATCTTGGAGCCGATGAAGGTTGTCCGCTCAGACACTTCCTCCTCGGCGCCGAAGCCCTCTTCGGCACCGATCGAAATTGGTTTGGACACTCCGTCGGCGCCGATAATTATCGAGTCGATTCGGAGCCGGTCCCCTAGTCCCTTGGAGCCGTTGGAGAGGCCTACTCGGACCCGTTCGGTCTCTTTCAGGTCATCAAGGATGTCAGATTCGGACATAGACAGGGTACTCCAAAGACTTTTCCAGTCCCCAGTCTTTCAGAAATTTGTTTCGGCTCCGACCCAATTGGCTTCGGAGCCGATAGCCCATTCCATTGCCATTCCTCCTCCGACCGCTTCGGCTCCATCGGAGCAGGTGCTGATGGAGCCAGTAGAGATCCTAGGGTTGGCTCCGACCCTTACTCCAACCCCGGCCTTCGGGTCCGAGTTTAGCACACGGACTTCTTCGGCCGGGCCCGGGGGTGATGTTTCGGGACCAATGCTGTCGGTTCCAAGCCTCCCTCTCGGTGCTTCGGCCGCGGGACTTCCGTCTGCTATCATGGCTCCGGAGACTGGACCCTCCCAGGATTCTGGGGGTCCGGCCTTCAGAGCTATGAGGAGTGCCTTGGCCAAATCTTCTTCGGCCATCTCTACGGCTTTACCGGCACCTTCCCTGGGCATGGAGACTGGGTCTTTGGCAGTTCCCCTGTCTCTAGGCAGCGGAGCCCTGGGGCCTGAGGTTACCCCACTGGGGGGTACCCTCCTCCTGAGGGTCTTTCGGAGTTGTCTTCGGAGGAGCCCCCAAGGAAGAGATCGTGCAAGAGGAAGCACGTGGACTCCCCCGATGAGTCTCTTACATCGGACACTGATCTTGATGATGCGGAGGGGTCCCCAAAGTCGTCCTCGGATGATGTCTCATTTGCAGACATTCTAGAGATCCTCAAGCAATGAGGCGGCTGGAATTCCAAACCCCCCTCCGCTGATGAGTCGGTGTTCCTCAAGGCCTTCGGGGCTCAGCCCTCTGCCTCCTGGGTGTCTCCGCCCTTCGACGTGCTCCTGGATTTGGTTTGTCGGAGGGCGTGGGAACATCCAGATACTGTGGAACCAGTGCCTTCTCGCCCTAACAAATTTTTGTCTGCCCCACCCGAGAAGGAGTTCTTAACGAAAGGCGTGGCTGTAGATGCCATGGTGGTGGCATCTGCTACCCAGCAGGACGTGGCAGAGGCTTCAACGTCCGTCCATCCTCCTAATAAGGAGTCTAGGAGCATGGACCAGTACGGGAAGCGCACCCTGACTTCAGCGGCCTTTACTCTGAGGTCCCTGAATTATTTGGCACATTTCACCAGACTACAGAGGGATCTGGTCAAGGAGCTCTCAGACTCCCTCTCAGGTAACCTACCTGAGCAGCTAGCCCAGTCGGTTAGCTCTCAGTTGGCTATCCTTACCTCGATTTCTAACTCGTCCATGAGGCTCATTTCATATGCGGCCGAAGGGGCGGGCAGAGCGGCAGGCACAGGCGTGGCTCTCCGGAGACAAGCCTGGCTCCGTTGTGTCATTTCATGAGGCCTACAAGTCTTCCTTTGCTGACGCTCCCTTTGATGGGTCCTCTTTGTTTGGACCCAAGGTAAAAGACACTCTTACCCGCTGTGAGCAGGAGGGAAAGACTTTATCTGCCGTAGGAGCACGATTTTCCACTCCCTTCGGCCTTATCCCAAGGCTAAAAGAGGAGGGAAGATGTGGTTCCGCAAATCACAGAAATTCTTTCCTCAACAGCAGGAAGATTCCCCTTCCAGAGGCAGAGGACGGTGAAATTTTTCTGGGAGACACCGTCCCAGAGGCGGCAGAGGCCCCCGCAACACTGGAGACCGCGAGTCCTTTCGTGGCTCTTCAGCCTCCCACACTCCATGAGGGATTGCCCGGCTGTGCTGCTCGAGCCAGTCGGGTGCCGTTGCCAAGCACCTAAAAGCCTGGGAATCTATTACTCAGGACAGATGGGTGCTTCGGATTATTGCCGGAGGTTACACCATTCCCTTCACACGCCCACCTCCACCGTCCAAAAAAATCCCGGACCCTCCACCCAGTCAAAGGGAAATTGCAGCTGTAGAAGCTTCAAAGCTGCTAGAAAAAGGAGTCATCCAACCGGTCCCCACAGACCAGATCGGATCCGAAATTACTCAAGGTTCTTTTAGTGCCAAAAGACAGGGGACCTGAGACCCATTTTGGATCTCAGCAAACTAAACCAGTCCGTCATGAAGTCCAAATTCCGAATGGTCACTTTACAATCCATTCTCCCACTGTTGGAGAAAGATGTTTGGATGTGCTCCATAGATCTCAAGGACGCCTATTATCACATACCGATACATCAGGCGTCCAGGAGGTATCTGCGCTTCAGCCTGGGAGACAGTCATTTCCAATTTTTTGCACTGCCCTTTGGTTTCACCACAGCCCCCAGGGTGTTCACCAAGTGTTTGGCAGTAGTGACTGCTCACCTGAGGAGTCTCGGATTCCAAGTGTTTCCCTATCTGGACGACTGGCTCCTGACTGCCACCACCAGGCATCTACTACTAGAGAACCTACAAGCCACCATCTCCGTGGGTGTTTCCTGGGAATTACATTCAACTGGTCAAAGTCTGTCTTGCTGCCTTCTCAGCGCATAAGATTCATAGGAGCAGAGATAGACTCAAAATTAATGCGGATCTTTCTTCCTACCGAAAGGATACAAACATTACAAAATCAGGTCCGAGCCCTGCTTCTAAGATCCAAAGCCCCAGCCAGGATGGTCCTGCAACTTTTAGGTTCAATGTCTGCCACGGTTCTCCTAGTTCCTCTGGCAAGGTTGCACATGAGGATTCTCCAGTGGCTATTATCGACACAATGGTCTTTTCAAGATCTCCCCCTCAATCATCACATACTGATTACAGAAACGTGCAAACGGGACCTCCGCTGGTGGTTTCTGCCATCCAATCTGAATCAGGGAAGACCCTTTGTTATACCCCCTCCGGTGGCCACCTTGACTACGGATGCCTCCCAGACGGGGTGGGGGGGGCATTGTCTGGGCAGGTCAGTTCAAGGTTCTTGGCTTCCCAACGAAACATCTCTTCATATCAATGTGTTGGAAATGAGGGCTGTACTTCTGTCCTTACAAGCCCTCCACAAGTTTCTCCCTCAAGGCATTATCGCCATCCACACAGACAACATGTCGGTGGTCTGGTATCTAAACAAACAAGGAGGGACCAGATCTTACCCCCTTTGCAGAGAGGCCATGAGGGTGTGGGAATGGGCAGTGGCTACCAAGCGCTTCCTGGTAGCGACCCACATTCCAGGCAAATCCAATGTATTGGCAGACAGACTGAGCAGGACTATTCTCTCTCCTCACGAGTGGTCTCTAAACGAAACAGTAGCAGCTCAGATTTTCAAAAGATGGGGGATTCCATGCTGCGACCTGTTTGCAACACCATGAAACACGAAGTGCAACAGGTTCTTTTCCTTGACCCCGCGTCAAGGGGAGACAGCTACGGATGCTCTAGTCCAACCTTGGCCAACAGGACTGCTTTATGCTTTTCCTCCGATTCCACTCCTCCCCAAAGTCATCCAGAAAGCTTCCCAATTGGGGTCCACAATGATTCTAATTGCTCCGTACTGGCCTCGTCAGGTATGGTTCCCCTACCTACAGAAATATGCTCTGGACGGTCCTTGGTTCTTGGATCTAATTCCGGACCTTCTGGTTCATCAGTCGGGACAACAGCACCAGTCCCTTCACACTTTGAAATTAACAGCTTGGCTCCTCCACTTCCGACTATAGTCAGAAATCACACCTTGGACCCGGAAGTTATTCACATTTTATCTTCAGCCCACAAACCCACCACTAAGAAGTTGTATCACAGTAAGTGGAAGAGGTTTGCTATCTGGGCTCAACTCAGAGGCTTAGACCCTATTACTGCCCCGATACCAGAGGTCTTGAAATTTTTAACATCCTTGTTTAATCAAGGATCTTCAGTCTCTACTATTAAAGTCCAACTAGCAGCTATCTCCAAATTTCACAATTCCACAGACCCACCGTTGATGAGCAGCAGATTATGTAAAACTTTCATGAAAGGTGCTGTGCTTTTAAGACCCCCAATTTTTCATCCTGCGCCTCCGTGGGATCTTGGTACTTCGTGCCTTAACATCTTCCCCCTTTGAACCGGCTGCTACATGTGAGTTGAAATATCTGTCTTGGAAAACTGCCTTCTTAATTGCAATTACCTCTGCAAGAAGAGTTTCAGAACTTCAAGCCCTATCTATCAAACCACCGTACTTGATTTTTCACAAGGATAGAGTATCACTTAGACCTAATCCATCTTTTGTCCCAAAAGTTTGCTCTAATCTCTGTCTCCAACAATCTTTAGAGCTACCAGTTTTCTTTCCAAAATTTTCAAACAAAGCGGAATACACCTTCCATACATTGGATGTTCACAGGCAATTGCGCTTCTATCTAGATAGGACTCAGCAAATTCGAAAACAGATCAATTGTTTGTGTCCTTTTCAGATAATAAACTGGGTAAAACCATCACTAAAGCTACTATTGCCAAATGGATCAGAGATTGCATAACTCAAGCTTATTCCTCTTCAAATAAACAACTTACAACATCTGTCAAAGCTCACTCTACTAGAGCTATGGCTACCTCTATTGCATTCCATTCCAAGCTCGCTATTTCTGAGATTTGTGCTGCGGCTACTTGGTCCAAACCGCACACTTTCATTTCCCACTATAAATTGGATGTGGCATCTAAAGGACGAGCATCATTTGGTTCCACGGTACTCAGGAGTGTTTTCCAGTGAGCCACCCAGGATTTAGGTGCTAGGGACGCTGTCTCATCAGTCAGAATGTAGGCGAGATAGGATCACATAACATCTTTTAGTTATGTACTCACCATAACTTCAGATGTTTGGGATCCATCTCGCCTACATTCCTAATACCCACCCTCCTTCCCCTGCCTTGGAGATCAGAAGAGATTGAACGGTTTGGGTTCTACTGTTTTTTATCTTGTATCATCTGTCAATGTTATATAAGCAGTGCATGCGTGTGTGCATGTATGCAGACAAACTAGATCTGGGGGACTGGTAGTGGTGCATCCTGGGATATAGTAAGCTCAGCCAATAAGAGACTTCGCTCTTTGGCATAAGCGTGCCGAGTCGGAGCCGAGGATCGGCTCCGAACCCATCAGTCAGAATGTAGGCGAGATGGATCCCAAACATCTGAAGTTATGGTGAGTACATAACTAAAAGTTTAGTTTTGCTCCTGGGGTTCAGGGTAAAGCTATTTCAAGACAAACCATCTCCAAATGGATTGCTCATTGTATTCACTTTTGTTACTTACAGCATGGGAAGGTTTCCCCTCAGGGTATTAGGACCCATTCTACTAGAGCAGCCTCTACCTCTGCAGCCTTTCTGAGAGGTGTGCCTACTAAGAACATTCTAGAAACAGCTACTTGGTCTTCTGTCCATACTTTCACAAAGCATTACAGTCTACCTTTGTTTTCTAAATCCAGGGCTGGTTTTGCCTCTGCAGTTTTGCAGGGCTTTCATACCAACCCTTAATCTGTGATTCTTCCTCCCCCCTTTTGTCTTTTTCCTGGGCTTTGGGAATCAACCCATATGTGAGGACTGCAACAGTGAAACACAAAGAACATAATACATTTGTGTACACTTACCATAAATGTAGATGTTCGAGTGTATTCACTGTGCAGTCGTGGTTTCCCACCCTCCATTCCCCCTTTTTCCCTAAGGCACAGACTATATACATTTTTATTTTTTATATGCTGTGTCCAGGGTGCTACCTTCCCAGGTTAGCCTTCTTTTGCGGTCCCCTGACAGTTAAGGCAAGAAAAACTGAGGAAATGGCATCTGCTGCCTCCCTTTAAACCTGACATTCTGACATTAGTTTTACAACCGGTGGCAGCTGAAGTCGTATACCAAGGACTCTGGTATTCAGGCCGACTGAGGGCTACCGGGAGCCGGATAAGCCCATATGTGAGGACTGCAACAGTGAATACACATGAACATCTACATTTATTCTAAGTGAACATAACTGTACTGTCGTGTACCAATTGGTCTGATTTTCTTGTGGTCATTTGTACTGTAGGCCTTCTCAGATTCAGATAATTGCCCAGTTGGAGAACCTTCCTTTTTGTTTAAAATGTGTTATGTGACTTTATTAGCTGTCAGCTTGGAAGAGACTGTGTGTGTGGTAGGCAGATAGCTTACAAAGACCACCATTTCCAGAGCCTACTTTGCTTTGATGTGGAACACAACTGCAAATCCTGCTCTACCTGCCAGTCTTTTATACCCAAGACATTGCAATCATGTTTATCGTCCTTGTGTAAGTTCTTAATAGAACCAACATCTCAAACAGTTGACCCAGTCTAAGATGGTGAATCCCTCCACACCTGACATATTGTCCAGTCCCAAGAAAAAAGTTCAAGAGGCCTGGACCATGGCCCAGTCAGCCCAGTCTGATTCTGATGTATTTGCTGAGGTTACAAGTATGTGATATTTCTGATTCTGCTGCTGATCCCCTCTATTGCAACCTTGTTTGTTCTTGGTATGGTGTCAGAGAACCACTCCTCCAAATTGACTGCTACTGTGACAGAGAAGGGGAACCAATAATTATTGTTTCAGTGTCCAGAGGATATAACCTCAGATTTTAGTACAGGAAGAAAGTCCTGAATCACTGATTGAGGTACATCAGGGGTGGAAGCCTTGCTCTTGGTTCAGGTGGATGTCACCTCTAAAAAAAAAAAAAAAAAAAAAAAAAAAAAGCTTGAAAACCAAGTATGGTCCCTCTCCCTACTGTAAGGAGGAGGAGTGGGTGAACTTTTCTGAGGGCCTGTTTAAAGCCATTATGACTGTTAAAAATTCTGCATTTTCTGCCCACCCATCCCATAGAAGATTACTGTGGATTCATCTTTGGAGGAAGAGGAGGCCACACATTCTGATGTCAGTTACTTAGCTTAATGCCTCTCAGATTCACTCTCTTGGTCAGGTGCCCTCAGGTGGTGAGGATTCCCCTGTAGAAGAGTCATACTTTGAAGAGACCATTGTAAATATGATGAAACACTTTGGGAGTCTAAACAAATTTCTGATATCCTTTATTAGAAGAGAACAGAGGCCCTCTCAAAAACGTAGGGCAGCACGCAGAAAAACCTGAAAGGTAACCCCGGGTCTGGGAGGCCTCCCTTCACAGATAAAACAGTATGTGTCTCTACCTCCAGTGATAGCCTTTTGCGGGTCTCTGGGTTTTACAAGTATTTTTCATACCTAAATCTGCTAATCCAGGCTTCTTTGCCTCTGTTCTTACTGCAGCACCTCAAGTTAACTGTCAGTTTAAAAAAAAAAAATCCTTCCTTCAACCCCACAAGACCTAGTTTTTTTTGGGGTGCATACTAGACACAAAAAAACATGCAGACCAGAGCCTCATAACTTAATTTCAGTCCCTCTTATCTCTGGCTTTTTCAACCAGGAAGATTCTCAGAGCACTAGGTTATATGGCAGCAACCATTCCAGTGTTCACTTTAACCAGGTTACATGTTAGGAAAATTTTAGTGGCACCTGAAAAATGTAGGGTCTAAACATTTTAACCCCCTGGGTACACAGATCTCTTGCAAACCTTGTCTGAAGAAGGAGATCCTATGATGGGTGGCACAGGTGAACCTCAATCCAGGCCTGCCTTTCACAGTATGGATGCCAAGTCAAGAGCTATCAAGGAAGCCTCGGACAAAGCTTGGGGAGCATGGACTGGAATTCCCAAGATCAAGTGTTGTTGGCATTCCAGCCTTATGAAAGAGCACATCAACCTGAAAGATATGAGGGCTGTCATTCTTGCCATACAATTCTTCTCCCACATCTGGAAACCTGGACCTATAAGAGTATTCACAGACAATACAACAATCATGTGGTACATAAACAAGCAATGAGAAACCAGTTCATATCAATTATGCTGGTTGGCTCAGATTGCTCGGCACATAGCAATCCAAGCAGACATGCCACTTCAAGCAGTACACATTCTGTCTCCAAGCAGGTCCATCAGAGATCCCCATGAAAGAATACTCAACAAACAGCTCTTCCAAGACATAATCTACAGATGATGTACACCACAGATAAACATATTTGCCTTGGAGAGCAACAAACAGAGTCCCCTCTGTTGCACAATGGCTCCTTGCTCCATGGTTTGGAGGACACCTGCATTTTTCTTCCAGTGGCCAAAAAAGTTTCTTTATGCCTTCCCTCCCCTTTCTGTACTACAAAAAGTTCTACTGAAGATCCAAAAAGAAAACAAAATTTCTTAAGGTGACACCCTTTTGGCCAAAGCAGCGTTGGTTCTTCCTTCTCTATGAATTAGCCAGGGGTAATTACCACAAGCTACCCCACAAAGTGGACCTGATCACACAACATAAGGGTTCGTTGCTTCATCCCAATCAATCATTCCTCAGCCTAACCCTCTGGATGATAGGATTATTATCCCTTCCAGACACTGTTTTTCTGAAACCGTGCTTCAGGTTCTCCAGAAGGCAAGGAGACCCACTACCCAAAAGTCCTACATAGCCAAATGAAAGACATTTTCAGTATGGTGTCAAGCTAACAGTCAGGACCCAATAAAATCAGAAGTTTCTCTTTTTTGTTTGTGGTATTTATGTGAGCTCATGGAAAGACGATCTGGCATGCTCTTCTGTTAAAATTCACCTTTCAGCTGTCTCAGCCTGCCCTCTTGTCAGTCTACCTGCTTAGGTCCAGGCTTGTGATCAGACAATTTTTAAAAGGGGTTCTGCATTTAAACTCTCTGAGAATACCTGTGCCACCTCCTTGGACTCTCAGCTTTGTGCTGGAAAAGCTCACTCTGATTCCATTTAAGCCAGCTACCTCTTCAAATCTGGAAAACCATTTTGTTGGTAGCTCTGACTTCTGCTGTGATACTCTTAGAACTGTAGGCATTCAAGGCTGCTCCTCCTTTTCTTATCTTCTGTAATATCAGAGTGCCCCTGAGGAGTCTACCCCTTTCATGCCTAAAGTGGTAAATGAGAAGTCCCTCAGGCCATCATTCTGCCTAATTTCTTTCCAAATCCACAGAGCAGGGGTGAAAGACTTCTTCATTCCCTAGATGTGCACAGACAACTCTGATTCTAATTAAACAAGACTACGTCTATTTGTAAGTCATGGACTCTAAGCTAGGCCAACCAGTATCCAAACAAACTATTGCAAACCGAATTTCTAAGTCCATTTCCTTCTGCTGCACTCACTGTGGCAAATCATTGCCCTCGTTCTCAAGAGCTTACTCCAGTAGAGCAATAGCTTCTTCATAGGTGTGTACTAGGCTAATGGCCCTGGAGCCTTTGCAAGCCTAGCCCATAGAAGTGCCCTGGCATCATGCCACCCGACGTTAGTGCCCAGTGCCTCTATCAACTAGAGCTACTGGAGTGATCCCCTGGGTGAACTTTCTATTACCCATCCACTCATCAAGATTCCTCTTGAAGAGGGTCAATGAGTTGCTCTGCTTGACATGTATGGGAAGTCTATTCCAGAGCATGGGCAGTCTCTCGGTGAGGAACCTGTCCCTCCAGCATGTTCTGTTGATTGTGGTAATGAGGTTGAGGTCTCTGGCATGTGTGGTGTGGAGGGATTGGGATTTCTTTATATCTAGCATTTCTAATAGAACTGGGTCAGACATGGCTTTGTGAGTCAAGCAGAGATCACCACCAAGTAGGTGATATGAGACAGAGAATAGCTGGAGTCTTTTGGGTCTGTCCATGTAGGACATGTGTTTAATACTTATGATCCTCTTCGTGAGGTACTTCTATGGCCTCTCCATCTGTTGCATGTGTCTAGTGAGGTACATGCCAAATGGGGCATTATACTTGATGATTGGTCTAATGAGAGAAGAGTAGAGAGAGA
This sequence comes from Protopterus annectens, assembly GCF_019279795.1. Lineage (NCBI taxonomy): Eukaryota > Metazoa > Chordata > Ceratodontiformes > Protopteridae > Protopterus > Protopterus annectens. Next base: position 507,917,913 of record NC_056725.1, on the reverse strand, counting down.
GAGAGACAATGACCTCTTTCTTCCCGGATGCAAAACCCTTGGTAATGAGATGTGCCACATAGAAGGACTTTCTGACCACAGTGGCAATGTGGTGGTCGAAGGAGTGGTTGCTGTCAACCTGTGTCACCAGATCTCTTATAATGCCTTCAGTGGGCTCCCGTCGATGTGATAATTAGTGGGAACTGAGTTTTTGCCAAAGGAGATGGTGACGCATTTTTTGGTGTTAAGCTTAAGGCCATGGTTTTGACACTAGTCATTGGTCTCAGTGAGGCCTTTCTGTAGGATGTCGGCATCATTTGGGGAGTTAACAATTGCTCCCAGCTTGCAGTCATCTTCAAACATGGTCAGCCGGAGTCCCTTTTTGTTGGCCTGGACTTCTGAGAAGTAGATGCCGAACAAGGGAGGACTTTCATCGCTGTGTGTTCTGTCTGTGAGCCAGTTTGCAACCCACCTAGGGATATAGGGGTTGATGCCTAGTTTGGTGAGTGTATCAATAATTCCTGAGCGAGGAATGGTATCAAAAGGCCTTGGCCAGATTGAGGTAGGCTGTGTATGCACTGCCTTACCTTCATCCACAACTCTGGTGACTGGCTCAAAGAAGTCAACCAGGTTGAGCAGGCATGATCTTCCTTTTGTAAACCCAAATTGCATGGGTTCTAGAGTTTGGAGATTTCCTATATCTTTGTTAATCAAGCCCAGGATGATGCGCTCCATAGCTTTACATATCAGACTTGTCAGGCTAATGGGGCGATAATTCCCAGGGTCTGTAGTCGCTCCCTCTTTATGGAGAGGGATGACTGTAGCAGTGTGCCATTTGGTAGGGACAAAGCCTAAGGTGAGGCTGCAACTGAACAGGGCACACAAGTGGTGGCAGTTCACTTTGTAGTTCATGTAAAACACAGCCAGGGATATTATCAGGACCCATGAAAGCTGTATTCTTGGCCTTAGACAATGCAGCTTTAACCTGTGCTGCAGTAATGCTGGGTGCCTGACATTCTTCTGGTATTGTGATCGGTCCTTTGGGGGGGGGGGGGGGGCTTTCTACAAAGTCGTAGATTCCAGGACCATCCTGAAAGCTTCTACCTTGGTCTTGTGTGTGCAATAGATACCTTTTCCAGGCATAGGATATCTTTTGCCAGGCCAGTCCTTTCTGGCCTCTTGGACAGTTCTCACCATTCTCAGCTGTCCACTTTTTTATTCCCTTAAACTTTGTAAATCACCCATCTGTTTGGAATACCGGATCAGTGATATCAGTTTAGACATAGTTCAGTTGTGTAAGAACTTACCATAATAGTAGATGTTCTACAGATCGCTGTTGCAGTATTCTCCCACCCACCCTCCTTCTCCCATTGTGTCTTTTTTTATTTTTCCTTTCTCTGCTGTCCTGTCTCACAGACTCTAGGACCAAGGGGACCCCTTTTCTCATACTGTTTCTCCTAGCTGACTGCTTTCCTCTGAGTGTCTCCAGGCCAGTGGCCTGAAGAAACCGGAGGATTTTTTTTCTCATACATCCACTTATGTACCCTTGCAGTCACAGTCTGAGGTCATGCACAAGATGTATGCTTCTGGGAAGGTTTAGGCTTTGGTACCCTGTACAGACATTAGTGGTGAAAATCCATCTGTTTAGAATACTATAGCAGTGATCAGTAGGACATCTACTGTCTTGGTTGGTTCTTTAACAACTGTACTTTTCAGCCTCCTCTTCTCCCAGAATTCCCACCAGAACAGTAAGGATCTAGATTCTACTCCAGGTTGTTTTTGGTGCACAAGAAAATGCAGGACCTCAGACCAATCCTTGACCTAAGTTCTAGATGGTCACTGTGCAGTCCATTTTGCAGTGTCTGTAGGCAGGAGATTGGATGTGCTCTTTGAACTTCCAAGATGCTTACCTGCACATCAGGATAGCAAAAGCATCAAGCCAGGTGAAAAAACTCTGCTCTTTGGTCTCACCACAGCCCCCAAGGTGTTCAACAAATGCATGTCCCTGATTGCAGCTCACGTGCAACTCGTAGGGATCAAATGTTTTCCATGCCTGGGTGACTGGCTGATAGCAGTGCTAACTGTGTGGAATTACTGATAATGGCAGATCAGTACTTATTCTGGCTGTGTCTATCCTTGAGGATCTCCGTCAACCTCCCAACTCAGTCTCCAACTCCATTCATCTATTTATTAGATGCCAGTTAGACACAGAGTCAGAAAGCAAGATTTCCAACAGACAGTATTGTTTCCATAATCGAAGCTCATGGCCACTGCCATCCAGATAGATGTTCAAACACAAGTCATTGTTGCAATAGCCTAAGCTGTAGTTGTCCTACCCCACTGCAACTGCCCAGCTTCCAAATGCTAAGGCACCTTCCATGTGCTCCATCAGGAGCTCGAGCAGAGCTTCATAAAAAAGACAGTTGGATCATGAAAAGCTTCAGAGCTTTTATGCCACCAGTGTGCTGTGTGATACTTGATCAACTAACAAACTTCAAGAGTTAGGCATGTAAGTCTCCATTGGATAAAGCTTTCCACTAACTTTTATTTTTGTGAAGGTAGACTTGTTTTTCTGTGAAAATGAGTGTGCTTTGCTTAGAGACTGTATGCATGTAAACTGTCATTGCATTTCTGAAGTTTAATTAGTTATTTATTTTACAGTTTAATTGGGGTAGAGCACTGATCACATTGTACCAGTTTCAGTCACAGCTCAAAATGTGAACACACAAGAGTGAAAAATAAAGATTTATTCACTGAAAACAAAGGTATAGTTAATATATAGTAGAGTAAAGGATTTAAGAAGGTAGCCAACAGAAACCAATATGTGCAGTATTTATACCAGAGTAGCAACATGTCAAAAGTTACAGAAGAGCTGCTATAGTGAAAATGATACAGTATATGAGATTAGGGAGACTAGGTTATGTGACCTGAAGCAGAGCATTTACAAGCATCTTGTACTGTGAAATGTTCTTTAAGTTGTGCCTGAAAGGAGGAGTAGTTAGATAGGCCTTTAAGATTTGAGGAAAGATTCTTCCAGAGCTTGGGTCCAAGATGAAGTTCTTGCAAAAGAGGCCCCGAGTGGCTATGGGATTTAAGGTTATATGTTGGAGGCTAAGTAAGCTAAAGGAAAGAGAAGGGTGGAGTTTTCTTTCAGGAACCAGAAAAATTGGGAGCCCAGGGGTAGATTAAGTTTGTTCCTGGATCAGCAGCCAGTTTGCTTTGGCTAGTGTAAGACAGTGGTGTTCAAACTTTGGGGAAAGGTAATGAAGCAGCAGAAGAAGTTGGAGTTTGGATGGTGGTAGACTTTCATTGCGGAGGCATATGCTACAAGTAGTAGACCATACTCAAATTGGACTAGACCGATCCCTTTGCCAACAGCATTTCTTGTTGGGCTGGAGAGGAAAAGAGGAAATTTTGTTGGCCCCAAATTGAGAAGTTTCTTTTTTCTGTTTTTCCATGTGTTTTCAAGATGATGGAAGTTAAGTGAGGGGATAGAGACAGACTCTGAGGTATCTGAAGGTGTTAACTTGCTCAGTGGCATTATTAAGGTGGTCAAGAATACATACATACAAATAAATATTTCAAGCACTTCTAGCTTGCCAATGTTTTATTTATTTTATTTTTATTTATTTTATATTTGTTTACCGGGATAGTCCAGTTGGACACGGGTCCATTTACAGTGGAGGCATGGGGAGAAAAGCTCCACAGTAGAGAACAATAAACAGAATAAGAGACAGATGTGTTCTGGTAATGTGTCCAGGCTGTTCTTAAAAATGTCTAAACTAGTACTTGCTTTAATGTAATTTGGTAGTCTGTTCCATGCATCAGCTACAATGTCAGAGAACCAATTAGTGCACTTTTCATTCCTATAGAATCTTTTTCATAGGTTATCTGATGATTCTCGAGTACTTTTTGATAAGGCCAAACATTCCCAGAGGTGGCTGTCCCTAAATGCCCTGTATACCTGAATAAGATCTCCTCTTGGATATCTGTAAGAGAGACTGTACAAGTTCAGATATTTTAATCTTTCATCATAACTTAAATGTTCACATCCATGGACTTCCTTGGTATATTTCAGTTGTACTCTTTCCAGTTTATTCATGTTTGCTTTCTTATAGGGTTTCCATATTGTTATTTCATACTCAAGGTTGGGTCTAATGTAACTAACAAACAATGACTTCATTATTTTTGATTTCCTGGACTTTATAAGTCTGTTTATGCAACCTATAGTTCTATAACTATCATTAACCAATTGGTTGACATGATTAGAAAAACTCGTAGCTGAATCTACCCATATAGCCAGGTTCTTAAATGAGTCTACAGTTTCAATCACTGTGTGCTGTATTAAGTATTCACTTTTCAATTTATGTCTCCCAAATCTCATATGCGTAGTTTTTGATGTATTTATCAGCAAATTGTTCTCCTGTGCCCAGATGGTCAATGTAGTCATGTTATTTTGCAGGCATGCCTCATCAGTAACGCATGTAATCAGTTTACCCAATTTCAGGTCATCTGCATATAGACTGTAGAACACCTCAGATGAAAAATGTAGGTCTGAAAGATACAATCTAAACAAGTAAGGGCTTGGGACAGAGCCCTGTGGGACACTGACTGTAACCAAGAATTTCACCTGTCCAGTTGCTGGTATGATACTTGTCATGTCTTGTTTGCAAGCTATGAAGCTATCCATCAAAAGTATATCAACACCTAGTTATACTAATTTATTGATCAGTGTTTTGTTATGACCCTGAAGTTAAATCTATTTAAGAAGTGAGTTGGATTTCAAAATGGCTGCACACTGATCAACAGCATAACTTCAGCCCTCCCGGTGTGAAAGTAGAAACTGAGAAAAAGGAGTGCCATTGAAAATTTGTTTGATAAAATTCAGTTACTGACTAGTAAATACACTGCCTGGATGCCAGCAAAGAAGAAATTTGGAAAATCTGAAAGAAAATCAACCAGAAAAAGTAGAGAGAAAACATTGTCTGGGAAGGATTCTGCGACCAGGTGTTCAGCAAAAAGCAGTGCAAGCGTCAGCTTTGGTTCAGTTGATAGCTTCCCTTAATTTAGAGAGAAAAATATATCAGTTGCACTCAGAGGTGATTAAAATAAAAGAAACATTAAAGGAATATATCATTTTAAACAGCAAATGGCTGGAAAAATAGCAGAAGCTTTAAGTAGCCATGCAGATGAACTGATAAAACTGCAAAAATCAGAGGATGACATAAAGAAATATCTGGCAGAATATGATGTTTCTCTCAAGAAGTACTGTTTAAAAAATAGAGCTAGAAGACTGCACATGCAAAGAAAATCTGAGATTTTCTGCTGCACCAGAGAAACTAGAAAGAACAGACTACGTTAATTTTATGAAAGCATAAATAAGCAACTGAACTGGTGCTCCATAGCAGAATTTGATACTTGAAAGGCACATTGAGTGTATGCACCAAATCTGGCCATGATAAAGCAACCAATACCTATATTAGCCAGTATGACCCTGACCCTGAGCAGTATCCTACCCTCACCAAGAATGATGCCACAATACAGAGACAAAATGATCAGCTTTAATAATTGGCTTAATTACTGGTGTCATTCTAAGGGGATCCAATGTCTGTCTGCCTTGGATGACATGCTTGACAAGCCACGCTGCTTCGCAAGGGACGGCTTGTACCTGTCACCCCTGGGCTTCCGGATATTGGCAAAGGCTCTTGCCACCCCCATAGTGCCTTTTTTAGGCAAGGCTCAAATGATAAACCTACCACCTTAGAAAACAAAAATGGAGAAAAACTTAAGGGTAATACTGCTCAATGCCAGAAGTCTAAACCTCAAGATGCACGCCCTCGAAGCCCTCCTCAGTATGGAGAACATCGATGTCTGTGCTGTGACTGAAACCTGGTTCAAGGCTCCTGAGAGCACCCCAGCACTATCAGGTTATACCTCATATCATGCGTTCCGGCCCCAAAATCCAGACCGAACCACAAAAGGAGGGGGAGTATCCATATTCATAAAGGATACCCACACCTCCAGATTAGTGGCAACGCACGAAGCATCGGAGACCATCCAGGTGCAATTAACCATAGGTAAAACTGCCCTACAGTTTGTAGCATGCTACAGACCACCCTCTCAAACTCAGGAAACCCACACAGCCTTCCTGAAGACACTGGAGAGCATGACTGTCTGTCCAAACACCATCATATTGGGTGACTTCAACTACCCAAACATAGACTGGGAACATTACTCAAGCCCCAACACCCTAGCCCAAAGGTTCCTGGAGTTCATAAACTCAAATGCTATGGAACAACTAGTCACCATTCCCACAAGAGGAGAAAATATACTAGACCTGATCATCACAAACATGGGGATAAAATGCTCCACACCGGAAGTATATCCCTCATTGGTGAGATCAGACCATAAATTAATCTCACTGGAGATCCACATCCCGCCCCCAACCCCAGCAAAAAAGACCACAGTGAAGAACTTCTCAAAAGCAAACTTCACACTTCTTAAGACTGGAGTGGTATCCTTCAAGGCCCCGAGCCAGTGGAAACCACAACCCACGCTGCTGAAACCCTTACAAATGCCTTCTACGAGCACCTCCAGGAATGTATGGATCAAGCAATCCCTAATAAAATCAAGACCCTTTCCACCAAAGGCAGGCCCAGTCTGGTGGACCCCAGCCATAAACAAACTCTACAACAAGAGGAGAAAGCTACTACATGACAGAGCAAAATCCCTAAAAGGGAAGGCATCTCTGATCACTACTAGCAAAAAACTACGATCACTCATAAAATCATCCAAGGCCAACTTTGAGAGAAAAATCGCTAATGACACAAAAGACAATCATAAGGCCTTCTTTAGCTATGTTAGAAACCTGGGTGGAAACTCCCAGATATGCTCAGAATTAGTCCAAAATGATACAAAAATCACTGAACCCACAGACATTGCCAACATACTGGCAGACAGGTTCAGTGCAAATTTCTCCCCTCCCTCCCCCCCAAAAGGAGAAATATCTATCCCACCAGAGTCTAGCCTCCCAAACATCTCAGATGCCCAGGTGAGAGCTGCTCTCTCTAAAGCAAAAAACACAGCATCAATAGGACCGGACGGTGTCCCCGGCTGTGTGCTACACAAACTCAATGAGGAACTAAACCCACACATAAGGCTGCTGTTTAATCTTAGCCTTACTACAGGATACGCACTGCCAAAGAATGGCGACGGCAACTGTGGTCCCACTCCACAAAGGCGGTGCTTCTATGGACCCTGGAAATTACCGCCCCATAAGCTTGACGAGCCTTGTCTGCAAAGCTATGGAGAGGATCATAATGGAACTCATAAATAAAGACATTGGGGACCTACAGACACTGGATCCTACCCAATTTGGCTTTGTCAAGGGCAGATCCTGCCTCTTGAACTTGGTCGACTTTTTCGAAACAGTCACTAAGGCAATTGATGAGGGTAAGGCAGTTCACACAGCCTACCTTGACCTAGAAAAAGCGTTCAACACAATACCCCACTCGGGCATCATAGAAAAGCTCACCAGCTTAGATGTAAACCCATATGTCACAAGATTGGTTGCAAACTGGCTCAAGGACAGAACCCACAGGGTTAGAGTTGCTGGTGCCATGTCAGACTCTAAGCCGGTCACGAGCGGTGTCCCACAGGGCTCAGTCCTGGGCCCCCTCTTGTTCGGCATTTATTTTTCTGAAGTGCAGGCAAACATAGGGGGATTGTGGCTGACAAAATTTGCAGATGACTGCAAACTGGGCACCATAATTGATACTCCATCAGACACAGACATCCTCCAGAGAGGTCTCATAGAAATGGATAACTGGTGCCAGAGTCATGGCCTTAAGCTAAATGCCAAAAATGTATAGTCATATCCTTTGGGAAAAACAAGGTAACCCTAATTACCACATAGGTGGTAATCCATTAAACACGGAAGATGTTATCAGGGACCTGGGGACCCAAGTTGACAGTAACCTCTCTTTTGACACTCACATTGCCAAAGTGGTTAGGAAGACCTTCTACATTGCCCACCTGATCATGAAGGGATTCACATCCAGATCAGGAGAGGTCATTGTACCCCTGTACTCTTCACTTATCAGACCAATGATTGAGTAAAACGCCCCATTCGGAATGTACCTTACCCGACACCTGCAGCAGTTGGAAAGACCCCAAAAGTTCCTCACCAAAAGGATAAAGGCTCAAACATATGTCATCGTTGCCCGACTGAAGAAACTCCAGCTCTATTCAGTCGCATACCGTCTGCTCAGAGGTGATCTGTGCCTGACATACAAGGCCATGTCCAACCCGGAATTAATGGACATGCTCCACCTCAAAAATCCAAATCCACCAGAGCCACGAGAGCAAGAGACTTAAACCTCAACACGGATATAAATAGGGACGTGCTGGAGGGACAGATTCATCACCCAGAGACTCCCTACACTATGGAACAGAATCCCAGTCCATGTGAGGCAGAGCCCCTCACTGACTCTGTTCAAGAGAAATCTTGACGAGTGGATGGGAGATCGTAGGTTTACCCCGGGAATCATCTCTGTGTCACTGCTGGACAGAGGCACAGCAAACTAATGGGTATAGTATTCTCATCCTAAGGGGTGGTAAAAGCCACACACACTCTGGCTAGGCTTATAAATGCCCTAGGGCAGATAGCCTAGTATGAACCTATGAACCTATTAGTAAAGATGTAATCATAACAGCAGTAAAAGCTGATCCTGTCAAAATTTTGACATATGATAAAAGTATTAAAAATTGAAGACAGTAGAGCATTTGTGGGAAATGATTATTCACTGTTCTCCAAGAAGAAAAGCAAGTTTATCCCAGCAACCAGGGAATAAATGTCAAGAGGCAGGTGTGAGATCCAATTTACTGTATCCAGCTGTCTTCAAATTGTTTTTATTTCCTGGAGTTTCAGTCATTTTTTGATGCAGGATAGGCTAAGGAGGAAATAAAGTTTATCCAACAAAGTGACTCAACAGGCAGAATGGGACTCTACTTGTCATTCTTTGACTGTAAGGCTCATAGAGAAACTTTGTCAGAGAAACCTTTTCCAGTACTCCAAAGGAAAATGTTAGAGAGAGAGGAAAAAGCACAAGGGTTGACTAGAAGAATCAGCAGTGCCTTGGGCTTGAACCAGAGTCTGATGTTGGGAGAGGGAGATAAATAGGAAGAAGGCTACAAACTCTGAATTAGTGAATAAATGGAAGACTGTGAGGCATCTGATTACATTTGTGAAATACAGTTTTGTAAGAAAAAGTGGCTGAAGAACACTGGACTTTTGTTGACTTTAAATTTGTGTGTGGACTGTAAAGCATATGCCCCACTTTATACCATTAATGTTTACAAGGACACTAAAAGGGGAAACTAAGTGGAAATTAAACCAATTTTTGTTCTTTGTTTAAAACGTCATTATGTAAACTGCATGTTATACAATAACACAGTCTTGTAAAAAAGGCTGGACAAAAGCAAGTGTAATGTTCATATTCTTTGATCTTGGGCTGCTGGAGTTGGGGTGGGGTGTAAAAGTGCACTGACTATATTTTATGTAAAATTAGAATATTTTTTCTGTTTTACAAGGGTGAATTCCTAGATTACTACTTTTGGATTAAACTGCAAACAGGTGTTTTTGTAACCATGTAGGCTTTAGAATTAAGACAGTGATGAAAGTGATGAAAATGCCAAGCTTGCAAATATATTAGCTTGTTTTCACTGGCAAATGTTCAGTGAAGTTGAGATATATGCAGCTGAGGGCAGCTGTGCATTATTTTCTGAGTGAAATTTACAAAGACTCATTGCTGAATACATTTCCATGTAGAACAAGTTTTATTGTTAGGTTTCTTGAGTTTTGTTTGACTCTTAATTATTTCAAATATGAGAATCAGGTGTATTTTGCAGAAAAAGGGCACAGTAGTGGGTGCCTCTTATACACCCAATTATGCTGTGATCTATATGGGTTATTTTGAAAAGTTGTTTATATACAGCACTGCCTTTTGGAAAGGAAAGGTGGTGTTATATAAGAGATTTATTGATTATTTGTTTTTTGTGTGTAAAGGTTCACGTTCTGAGTTTGAATATTTTATTATTGGATTGAATAGTAATGTCCATGGTATCAAATTTTCAATATGTTTTGGCGATTCTGTGAATTTTATGTGGACAAGTCTTTTGCCATTCAGTACAAGCCATTTAGAAAGCCCACAGCAGTGAACAATGCTGAAAGCATGCACCCTCCACATTTAGTGGAAAAAATTAAGTTTGAAATTATGGGAGGTGAATAAGAGGTAACCTGTATAGCAGCCTTAATATTTCAGAGCAATTAATAGAACATTGTACAATTTAGATGTCCTTCAGGAATGCAACTGCAGTCATAAGATATGGGTTGTCCTGCCTCAGGCAGCCCTCGGTCAGCCGGATTCCAAAGTCTGGGTCCGACGTCGGCTGATGTCGCATTTCTCTCCGACGTCAGAGCGGCTGGAGTATATAAGCATCAGCCGACGCCATCTTCTTCAGTCTTTCTTGCCGCGCGGTGCCCGAAGCAGAAGCATTTAGCAAGTGCCGGTCGGTCAGCTCCTGTATTCTTCGAAACCGAAGTCATCAAAAAAGCTAAGTACCCCATTGGGGACCTTTTCTTGCCTCAGCCGATGTCAGAAATTACTGAAAAAGTAAATAATTGTTTGTCTTGTGGTAAACAAATACCTCATAAGGATTTCCACTCTTACTGCCTCCCTTGCCTTGGCCCAGACCACGACGTCTCGGCCTGTGCCGCCTGTGCTCGCTTCAACAAGCGCACTCTCAGGCGCCGGGCGGAGTTCGCTGAAGACTTTTTCGGCGAAAAATTTGATTATACAATGCCGTCGGAACAACCGACAATGCAGACTCCTAAGAAACGAAAAGACCGGGATCGACATCCTCGGCCCGCGTCTTCAACCACCACGCCAAAACTAACCGCGAGTGCTCCGGTTCCCTCTGAGGCGGTTATTCCACCGCTCCGAACCGAAGACACCGCATTACCAATACCTCCGATACCGGAGGCCACTCCGCCAGTTATTGATTTTCCTCCGGATACCGAAACCGAGGAAATGCCCGAGACCATTGCTGTTGATAAGGTAACTCCTGCACGTGGAGCGGCTAGGCCTCCCATGTCCATGTCTATCAAGGCCTACACACGTGCCAAGGCAGCCAGCAAGTCCAAACATCTTACTGCTAAAAACATACCTCAGACTACTCCTGAAACTCAGATCATGTCCATGGCCGCAGATTTAATTTCTCTGATCAGAGGCTCCCAGGCCCATCCTGAGAGAGGATCCCAGCCTCCTCCTGATAAGAGGCCCAGGGTTGAACCTCCTGACCCTCTTCCCTCAGATGAAGATTCAGAGGACTCTGTTCCCTCTGAAAGCCAGGAAGAGCCCTTCCAGACCTATGAGGACTCGGATGCAGAGGATTTCATCCCCTCGGCCTCCCCTCCTGAGGATATTTCTTTTGGGGAAGTCCTGCATATTCCATGAGGGAGCATTTTAAGTGGCAAGGCCAGGAATTTTCTGATTCCAGAAAGCACCTTCGAACCTTCCTTAAAAAGCCTCAACACAGACCCTTAGCTATACCTCCTGTGCTTGATGTTTTGGATGATTTATACTCTGACTCCAGTGTTACCCCTGATACTCTTCCTCCTGCTCCTGTCAAGCCTGACAGATAATATAGGGTTCCAGAAACCCATTTTCATTTATTTAGGGCCCATGCTGTTGATTTAGAAACAATTTCCCAGGGGCCTAAAGGGGTTTCAGCTACCACATCCAAACATCCTTTGCCTTCCGACAGGGAAGCAAGGTCCTTAGAGAGATGGGGGAAGAAGGTCTACACCTCCACTACTTTATCTATGAGAGCTCTCAATTGTCTCTTTCACATGTTTCAATATCAGGATTTCCTGTTAGATGATTTACAGAAAAGTTTGGCCTCTCCTGAACCTTTAGATAGGAAGTCTTTGCAGGAGGCTGTGCATAATTCTCATCAAGTTAGCAATCATTTTTTGCAGTGTGGATATGATGCATTGGAGGCTTCATGTAGGGCAGCTATGACAGGGGCGGTCATTCGTAGACATGCATGGCTAAAAGAACAACCTTTACCAGATCATGTTAAGGCAAAACTTGATGCACCCTTGGAAAAGAACAAGCTTTTTGGTGCTAATGCTAAAGATGTGTTGAAGTCCATTGAGGAAAAAGCCAAGTCAGTACAGACAGTCAAAGATTTCCTCCAGGTTCAGCCTCCCAGATTCAGCAGGAACTGGCCTTCTAAAAACTGGTCCTTTCCTAATCCTGAAAGATTTCAAAGGGGTAAAAACAGGCGTGCCCGAGGAAGAGCGCAATACAGAGGATCCTACAGGGGACGACAATGGCAACCAACAAACCAAAGAAGTGACACAGGGGTTTCTCCTGCCCCGCAGGGACAAGCTCAATGACTTTCCTCTACTTCTGCTGACCAAGGAGCAAACAGAAGCTCCTTTGGGCGGAAAGTTATCTCTGTTTTCAAGAAATTGGCACAAACTGACAAAAGACAAATGGATACTGGACATTATAGACCACGGTTACAGGTTCCACTTTCATACCTTGCCAAGAAAACAAGGCATGCCAAACCTTCCACAAAATCAGAGGGCAGAGGCTATCAAGCAAATTTCTCTGCTTGCTCAGATCAAAGCAATAGAAAAAGTTCCACAACAAGAACAAGGTCAGGGGTTTTATTCAAGACTGTTCCTTGTTCCAAGAAAAGAAACTCAATGGAGACCAATACTGGACTTGTCCTCTCTAAACACTTTTCTCATAGTACCAAAGTTCAAAATGCTGACTTTACAGCAACTCCTTCCCATGCTGGGCAAGGGGTGTTGGCTGATTACTCTGGACCTCAAGGAGGCATACCTGCATGTCCCTGTCAGACACAGCTACAGAAGATACCTCAGATTTCTTGCAGGGCCAGAGCATTATCAATTCTCAGCATTGCCATTTGGCTTATCTACTGCGCCCAGAGTATTCACGAAATGCCTGGCATCAGTAATTGCTCATTGCAGGCTCCAGGGGATTCAAATCTACACGTACCTGGACGATTGCCTCATACAAGCGGACAACAAACTAACCTTGACAAAAAACTTGAATTATGTCATACACTTGCTACAGGCTCTGGGATACACAGTCAACTTTCAAAAGTCAAGACTTCAGCCATCCCAGCAAATAACCTTCTTAGGAGCCAAGCTAGACACAGCCTCTCAAATGGCTTACCTGACAGAAGACAAGCAAAAGAAGTTAACTCATTACTTCAAAAGTTTAGCAAAGCTCACCCAGATGACTGCAAGGAGTTTCCTACAGGCCCTGGGTTACATGGCATCCTGCATTCTCTTGGTCCCACTAGCAAGACTACACATGAGAAAGCTTCAGTGGTACTTAAAAAGCTTATGGTCTCAACACAGCAACAACCTAGAAGCAATTATTCCACTCATTCCATGTCTACAAAGGGAATTTCTATGGTGGGCCACAGTAAGCCAGTTAAACACAGGCATATCATTCAAAAAACCTCAGATAACACAGACAGTGACCACAGACGCCTCAGACCTTGGATGGGGGGTGCACATGGAGGGCAGATGTATTCAAGGGCAATGGTCCCCAAAGGAAACACATCTGCATATCAACCAAAAAGAAATGCTAGCAGTAATGCATGCCATCGAGGCCTTTGGGCAACAACTTCATCAAGGCCACCTACTAATACAGACAGACAACACCACTGTGATGTGGTACATAAACAAGCAGGGGGGCACTCATTCTTACCCCCTTTGCAGACTGACAATGAATCTTTAGGAAAAATCACTGGGTCTAAACATACAACTACAATCCCAGTTTGTTCCAGGCAAAGACAATGTTCTGGCGGACAGTCTAAGCAGGAATTTCCTGGACCCCCATGAATGGAGGCTACATCCAGACATCTTTATACGACTCACCTCGAGATGGGGCAGTCCGGACGTGGACCTATTTGCCTCCCACCTCAATCATCACTTACAAAAGTTCTGCTCAAGGACATATCATCCACAAGCATGGAAAGTAGATGCCCTCTCATTCAACTGGAGCTCCCTAATAATTTATGCATTTCCACCCCTGCCACTGATGACCACAGTGTTATTAAAGATCAAGGCAGAGCAACCGAAGGGGATCCTAATAGCTCCAGACTGGCCAAGATAACACTGGTACCCACTACTACGGAGCATATGTCACAACAAAACGTGGGCCCTTCCACAATGGCCTCAACTTCTGACTCAACACAACTTCAGGACTATTCATCCCAACATCCAGACTCTACAGTTAACAGCTTGGGAAACCCCATAAATAACCTCAATTTACCCCTCTCCAAGGAAGTTCAGCGGATGCTAACAGAAGCCCGCAGACCATCCACCAGAAAGGCTTACTCAGCCAAATGGAAGAGATTCAGCATTTGGAATACCAACAAGGGTCATGATGCATCACTTTTGAGCATCCCTCTCATTCTGGAATACTTGGCAGATATGTTACATAACGGACTCTCATACTCTTCCATAAAAATACATGCTTCAGCTATCTCAGCTAGATACAACACTGATCCACCTGTGTTTTCACATCCTTTGCTAAGGCAATTTCTTAGAGGAATCAAGAATATAAAGCCCCCAAGAAAGGCACCAGTACCAGCTTGGGACCTCAATTTTGTCCTAGAAAAATTGACTTTACCTCCCTTCAAGCCAGCAGCTTCTGTGGAGTTACAATTTCTTTCTTGGAAGACAGCTTTCCTGCTGGCCATAACCTCAGCAAGAAGGGTTTCGGAATTACAGGCCTTAATGGCAATACCACCGTTCATAACTTTTCACAGAGACAGGGTCTCCCTACGAACCAACCCTACTTTTCTGCCAAAAGTGGTATCCAGGGTTTCTTTAAATCAAGCAATTCACCTGCCTACTTTCTTTCCCAATCCTGAGAACAAAGGGGAAAGACTGTTACATACCTTGGACATACACAGACAACTTCGCTACTACCTAGACAGAACCAAGACCAGTAGGAAGTCTGATCAGCTTTTTGTAGCTTACGCCCCTGGAGTACAAGGAAAAGCAATTTCCAAACAGACAATTTCAAAATGGATTGGACATTGCATCAGATTCTGTTATTCCTTCCATAGAAAGTGTGTGCCAGCCAATGTCAGACCACACTCCACCAGAGCTACAGCCACCTCTACAGCTTTTTTAAGAGGGGTGCCTACAAAAGACATTCTAGAAGCTGCCACATGGAGCTCCGTGCATACATTTTCCAAACACTACAACCTCCCTTTATATTCCAGATCCAGAGCAGGGTTTGCTTCGGCAGTCCTGCAGGGATTGATAGCTACACCATCCTTTTCCTAGAGCATACCACCTCCCCCAGCTAAGCTATGGTATTCAACCCATATGTTATGACTGCAGTTGCATTCTTGAAGGACATAGTACAGTTTTGTACCTACCATAAATGTAGATGTCCGATAGATATGCAACTGCAGTCGGGTTTTCCCTCCCTCCTTCCCCTCTATGCCTTGGGTCCACTCCTATCCCTATTATCCTTAGCTGGGGATATCTGTTATGGTGTATCTGTTTATTGCTAATTTATTGTCTGGAAACCTATTTTTGTCTTCTAATTTGATTACAGCCTTCATTGGAGGGCATCTGGCATCTGGGGCAAGAAACACTGAAGAAGATGGCGTCGGCTGATGCTTATATACTCCAGCCGCTCTGACGTCGGAGAGAAATGCGACATCAGCTGACGTCGGACCCAGACTTTGGAATCCGGCCGACCGAGGGCTGCCTGAGGCAGGACAACCCATATGTTATGACTGCAGTTGCATATCTATCGGACATCTACATTTATGGTAGGTACAAAACTGTACTTTTTATTTAATGATAGCCAGTGCACTTTTTCTTAGGGCTAAAAGTTTTTTGAAAGCATACAAGCTGTCATGCATATCTGTAATAGGAAGAGAGTTAAGAAAAGGACAGACAGCAATCAGTTTAAGTGGGAGCACGGGCAGTAGCATGCGCTTTAGCATGAGTCACTTTAATTTTAGGTTAGATTATGCTTGTAGGTGCAGCCGTCAAATGTTGATATCCTTCTGTTCTAAGGTTGCAGTATTCTCTACATGAGGGAATCCTCTGCCAAGGGCGACCCGGCATCCGGACAGTATACAAGAGCTTTTAAGTACTGCTAGTACTTGAGACGTCACACGAATGGCTCAGGAGTACATTGGCCATAAAAGTGATGTCTGCATGTACAATCCTCAGAACTTCTCTGCTGCAGTCCAAATGCCATCTTTGATTGTCGGATCTATTCACCTGAGTCATTTGCTGCTGGTCCAGTTTTCAGATAAGTGCCCCATTGAAGTTTTCCTCCTTTCTCTTTGATACTGCTTTTTGTTGTGAGGGTTTCATGTCATCCAGGAAAGGCAAGTGGCAATGTGGGAGACAGATTTCACACAAGGATAGTCACGATCTGCTTCTCTTCTGTTTGGGACCTACGCACGACCACAAATCCTGCTCTGTCAGGCCTTTGACCCTACATACCCCTGTTTCATCCCTTAAGATTTACTTAGAAAATCAGCGACTGAAACATTTAGCTAGGGAAGTTATGGAAGGTACATCTGGCACTTCTGTTGAGCCTGTGTTGTAAAGGAAGGCCAAGAAGCCAGGGCATGAATCTTCAGCTGTGCCTCCTACCTCTGGTGTCTCTCGAGGTCTGTGAAGATCTAGATATCCATCTGGAGGTTGGCTTGGGTTTTTCAGCTGGTACCTCATTGGATGCCGTCAAGGAATCAGCCATAGGCACATCCTCAGAGGCAATGCAGATGTCCACATTGGACAGTCAGGGGGAACCAAGACTCATTTCAGAAGGCCCTAGAGGTATCCCTCAAATTCTAGTTAGGGAGGATATTCCAACTAATATTACTGAGTGCAGGCCTACTTTGGGTCCTCCACTGTTCAGACAGATGTGCAGTTAAAAAAGAAGCAGAAAACCAAGCACATTTCTGCACCTAAGACTCTTCAATTCCATTGGGAAACTTTTTCTCAAGGCTTTTTTAATGCATTCAGGTGCAGCTGTCATTTTTCTTCCCTTCTGGAGGGTTAAACTTCATGTTTTGAGGATGAACATAGTTTTGTATGCTTGTTCCAAGTTAATAGGGGATGGAGATGTTTTGTTATTATTCTTTTGTCTGAGGATTTTTGTTAAAACAAAAGTCTTAAAATGTGACATAGGTTCAAATGGATATGAGAGGAAACTGTAATAAAGATAAGCCTGCCAAACATTATGTGCTAGTAACACAGAAGCTGGTAATACACATTCATAAAAACTGTCATGTATAATAGTTGTGAAAAATAGCTTTTTACCATGATGGCTATGCTGTCCATATTATCTTGGATGAATGGTCTTACAAATATAGTTAAGAGTATTGAGATTATATTAAGAAATGCAGAGTGCAAATAGTGCTGCAGGAGAAGCATTTGGAAAGAAATTAGCATGTGAATTTGACAGAGGATTTCAGAATGGATGTTCAGCAGAATATTAGGGACAGAGGAAAAAGGGAGTAATTATACTAATTGCTAGAGGAGCTGCAGTAGTGATAGTTGAGGAAAAAAGACAAAATGGTAGATGTGTGATAGTAAGGGGCTATTGGTAAGGGAGGAGGATTACATTGGTATGTATTTATATTCCACCAAAAACTGCTATTATGGAGCTTAAGAAAATTTGGGGGGAAATCAGCTCTCAGCATGGAATATTATGTGTAGGTGGGGTTTTAATTTGATTT
Source organism: Protopterus annectens (assembly GCF_019279795.1). Lineage (NCBI taxonomy): Eukaryota > Metazoa > Chordata > Ceratodontiformes > Protopteridae > Protopterus > Protopterus annectens. The sequence goes on along the minus strand of NC_056725.1, from coordinate 507,900,099 downwards.
GCAATATTGAGTATGTATCAGGGGAACCTGGAAGGGAGGGTGTATTTCTGAAGAAATTAATGAAATTTTTTTTTTATACAGACTATGACTCCCAAACATTCTAACTGCTTGAAAGCTTGGTCTTGGCATAATGTAGTTGAAAGCAAAATGTCTGGTTAAATTTATAGGATTTTTATTTCTGATATAAAAATGCAGTCACAGAAATGTTGCCTTGCCTGGAGAACTATTTATGATCTCTTACTTCTGGTGTAATAAGTGCTTAGTGTAAATATATTTGTATGGTGTTTTTGCGTAGTCTTTTGTGCAGAGGTCACATAGCTCTCATATGTAAGCTGGGTATAATGCTAGAATGAGGCGAAATAAATTGAAAAATTGAATTTCCAAGTTGTATGTAAGAAAACATACGTCACTTCCCAAAGGCAGTGCATACTAGAAAACATAATTCCGACAATTCTAGTAAGATGCTAGAGTACAAAACATATTTAACAGTGCCATTCAATCACACAAATTTCACTGCATCTCATTCCTGATTTATATGGCAAGACACTGCCTTTGTTGGTACATGGAATTTAGGCTTCACGGTATGCGTCATAACAGAATTGATCTGAAGTAGTTACTTCATTTGTTCTGCAACCTGTGGGTCTCAGATCCGACTGGCAGCTTTCCAAGCTTCAAGATCCTAGCTCCTCCCCTCTACCCACAATCCCCTGTCACCACCACACTACCTCAGATCGTTTTTGCCGCAGCTTGAATACAAGCATCTTGAGAAGAGCTCCTGAGCTTAGACAGGGAAGTGAATAATTTTTTCAAGAGATTTTTCTTAAAAGTTTAATAAGTTAAAAAGAAGAATATTTAGAGTGTTTCTCTGCCCTTTTTTGTTTTCGGGATTGCGTTTTTATTCAGTTAAACCTTCCCGTAGGTGTTTGGGCATGTGAGTGTGTGTTAGCAAAATGGCCGAAGGCCATAAAGCTATTTTTTCAAAGTGCACTGGGTGTGGCCATAAGCTTTCCCCAGCTGATGGCCACACTCAGTGCGTTATATGCCTGGGGGTTGTCCATTTGTCTTCAGACTGCCAGGTTTGCGCAGCCTTCAACCCCCGGGCTGTGAGGGACAGGAGGAACAGGCTTATTCTGGCGGGATTGCTTCCCCCGGAGGAGACCTCTTCCTCCTCTCTCTCCAAGGTGCAGACTGCCCAGGTAGCTTCGGCACCCCTGATTCCCTCAACTCAGGCTGGGACTCAACCTCCCACTACTTCCTTGAGTACGAAGGAAGTTCGGTCTTCTCCTTCTAGGGAAAAGCACAGACACAAGAGGCGAGCCGAGCCTCATCCCTCGGCTCCGCCTTCAAAAATTGTTAAATCGCCTCCGAGGGTGTCCGGACCTTCTCCTTCTCGGCTCCGATCTCCTTCATTCTCACCGGAGCCGGAGGAGGAGCTCTTATCACCCTCGAGGTCGTTAAGGCGGCCCTCCAGGCCCACCTCTACGACCTCCTCTAGATCTACTAGGTCTCTCTCCGACGCCGATATGGATAGGATGATGCATCGATTTTTGCAGACCCAAATGCAGATGGGGGTGCTCCTGCCCCCCCCCTCCACAGGGGGGGAGTGCAGCTTCAATATTTGCCCCGATTTCTCCTTCTTCAACCCAATCCGGGTTTTGGAGTCTTCGGATCCAGGCCATTTCGAGGCCAGGGTTTTGTCGGCGCCGGTGGCCCAAGCCTTCTCGACGCTGACCATACCCTCGAGTATCTCAGATCCGAGCTCTCGTGGCTGTGGGCCGGGCGTTGGATCCGTGGGAGCAGGTGCATCTTCGGCGCCGCCTATGTCGGAGAGCACCTCCCTTTCGGTCCCGATGGCTTCGGCTCCGACCCCGATCCCTATCTCGGAGCCGAGGAGACTGCTCTCAGGGCCGGAAGAGAGTAGTTCTCCTTCGGCATTCGAGGTAGTGGAGAGGGTACTGTCAAGGTCTTCCAGGTCCCCGACTCGGGCTTTGGATCCCTCCGCTCCCCCATTGCATACGGGTCTAACTTCCATCATCCTTCCATCGGGACAGCCTGCTCAGACCCTCCAGTTGGTTCCCTCGGAGGAACAAGAGAACGTTGATGATCCCTCTTCTAACAGTCCCACAGAGGAGGTGCCTCGTAAACGGACTTGTAAAAGGAAGCACATGGACTCCCCCGAGTCCGTCATCACAAATATGGACTTAGAGGAAAGGGAAGGTTCCCCAAGGTCACCCCCCCGAGGATGTCTCCTTTGGAGACATCATGGAAATGTTGCGTATTAGGGGGGGTGGTCTGCCCAAAAACCTTCCTCGGATGAGTCCGTATTTCTGGAGGCGTTTGAAGCGGGCCCATCTACCTCCTGGGTGTCCCCACTGGCAGATCCCCTGGTAGATCTCCTGACTACCAGGGCTTGGCAGGATCCCGACACCGTGGAGCCTATCCCACGCCAACCGGATAAAATCCTTAGCCCCCCCTTCAGACAGGCAGGCTTGGGCCAAAGGGTCTCCAGTTGATGCCATGTTGGTGGCTGCTGCCAATAAGAGAGAACTCTCCCAGGAGAGCTCCACGGTCCACCCGCCGGACAAGGAGTCCCGGGCACTGGACCATATAGGGAAGGCGGACCTTTGCTTCAGCAACCTTCTCCGTGAGGGCGCTGAATTATATGGCGCATGTCATCAGGCTGCAATGGGATTTGATCAAGGAATACACTGCAGCTCCATCTGAGTCCATGTCGGTCGAAGACAAAACCGTGTTCTCGACACGTATGGCCACTCAAGTCCATTTCAAATACGTCCATGCGGCTACTGTCTTATGCTATGGAGGGAGCCGCAAGGGCCAGCGGGGTAGGTGTTGTCTTGAGACGTCACGCCTGGCTCCATCTTTGTAATTTTGTGGAACCTTTCAAGGCGTCCTTTGCGAACGCACCCTTTGACGGTTCTTCGCTTTTTGGCAAGACCGTACGCGATACACTAGCCCAAAGCGAGAAGGACGGGAAGACGCTGTCTGCCGTCGGAGTCCGCTTCTCGAGCCCCCAACGTTCCTTCTCAAGGAATCAGAGGGGGCAAAAGAAGCTGCTGTTACGCAAGTCTCAGCAATGCTATCCAGCTTCGGACTCCGCGCCCTCCAGAGGCAGAGGAGGGCAGGGTGGACGCCGGCCCAGAGGCAGAGGGGGACCGTGTAACTTCGGGTCTAGGGAGCCTTTCTCCAAGAGACCCACGCAGCAGCCCTGAGGGCTTACCCGACTGTCCAGCTCTGGAGGCAGTCGGGGGGGCGTTTAACGAAGCACCTGTCAATGTGGGAGTCCATCACGAATGATCAATGGGTGCTCCGAATTATATCCAGAGGCTACAAAATTCCCTTCCTATTTTGCCCTCCCTCAGGTGGTCGCCTCCCCGATGTCCCACCCAATCAAAGAGAGGTGGTGATCGTAGAGATTTCAAATTTGTTAGAAAAAAGAGCCATCCAGCGGGTCCCCCCAGACCAATCCGGATTGGGCTACTACTCAAGGTTCTTTTTAGTGCCAAAAAAGACGGGGGACCTCAGGCCCATTCTAGACTTGTCCTCCTTGAACATGTTTGTCCCCAAAGAAAAATTCCGGATGGTCACTCTACAGTCTATTCTCCCCTTAATGCAGGAGAACGACTGGATGTGCTCTATAGACCTCAAGGACGCGTACTACCACATCTTAATGGAGAGACAGTCCAGGAGGTTCCTCCACTTCCGGCTCGGGGCCAGTCATTACCAGTTCAGGGTCCTTCCGTTCGGACTCACCTCAGCCCCCAGGGTGTTCACCAAAGTCATGGCAGTGGTTGCGGCCCACCTGAGGCTTCAGGGCATAAGGGTCTTTCCGCACCTAGACGACTGGCTCCTCACAGCAACCAACAGGCATCAACTTTGTACCGCGAGAGACTATGTGCTGTCTCTTGCCGACAGCTTGGGCATCTCAGTCAACATACCGAAATCCTTTCTTCATTCTGTGCAAGCAGTAGATTTCATAGGAGCCAGGCTAGATTCCCGATCTTCTCGGGCCTTCTTGACCTCGGAAAGGCTGTCCAGCCTCTCACTCCAGGTTTTGGCTCTTCTTCGCACCAAAGCTCCACCAGCGGAGTTAGTCCTGAGAGCACTAGGCTCGATGGCAGCGGCTATCGGCCTCTCTCTCCATGCTCGCCTAAGGATGCGTATATTACAGTGGACACTCCAAGTTCAATGGTCACTGTTACTCCACCCATTGAACACTCCTATCCCCCTGAGCAGAGTTTGCAGGGAATCCCTTCTTTGGTGGCTTCACTCCCCAGAACTCCGGCAAGGGAGACCCTTTGTGACCCCCCCCCCAGGTCACGTTAACCACAGATGCTTCTCGCCTAGGGTGGGGGGGGGCATTGTTTGGGCAGAAACGTCCAAGGTACGTGGACCTTGTCGGAGACCGCTTTGCACATAAATGTTCTGGAGATGAGGGCGATGCTTCTAGCATTGCAGGCTCTCCAAGACCTTCTACCTCTAGGAACGATTACAATACAGACGGACAATATGTCAGTGGTCTGGTATATAAACAAACAAGGGGGAACCAGATCCTACCCTCTTTGTCGAGAAGCCATGAGAGTTTGGGAATGGGCGATATCTACCAACCGCTTTCTGATAGCAACGCACATTCCGGGACGATCCAACATTCTGGCGGACAAATTGAGTCGAGTAATTCTCAGTCCTTACGAGTGGTCTCTCAATCTGAAAGTTGCGAAGGAAATTTTCCACAAGTGGGGTTGGCCTCGCTGCGATCATTTTGCTACCCCCCCAAAACACAAAATGCAGCGAGTTCTTCGCAATTCTTCCCCCAGAAGGGGAGAGCCCGAGATGCTCTGATTCATGCTTGGCCTCCCGGTCTACTCTATGCTTACCCACCGCTTCCGCTCATGGCGAAGTTCATTCAGAAAGCCACATGGTTGGGGAGCAAAATTTTCCTCATAGCCCCATTCTGGCCTCGTCAAATCTGTTTTCCATACCTGCGGTCTCACAGTCTCTCCTCCCCTTTAATCCTGGATCCCATTCCAGATCTGATATCGCACCCAACGGGGTGCCCAACACCGAACCTGGTAAACCTCAAGCTCGCAGCTTGGTTGATCCAGTTCCACTAATGGCAAGGACTCCCGGTATCTCATCACCAGTGAAAACTATTCTGGTAGCGGCTCATAAACCGTCCACCAGGAAAATCTATAATAGCAAGTGGAAACGATTTTCTATCTGGGCTAACAGCCAAGGTCTCAACCCCTTTACTCTTCCGATTCCTACAGTCTTGGATTTTTTGTCCATGATTTTTGAACAAGGGGCCAGTGAAACTGTGTGCAGTATCCCTCAACGGTAAAAGTACAGTTGGCAGCAGTATCCCATTTTCATGTGGGAGACGGATTAGGATCTCTAGCATCTACAAAATTGTGTAAGACATTCTTGCATGGCGTTTTCCTTCTCAAGCCACCAGTGAAATCCGTGACTCCCCCTTGGGACTTAACCTTTGTTCTACAAGCCTTAATGAAACCTCCTTTTGAACCTGCAGCTTCTGTACCCCTTAATTTTCTGTCCTGGAAAACAGCATTCTTGGTGGCCATAACTTCTGCTAAAAGGGTTTCAGAGCTCCAAGCTTTGTGCATGAAACCTCCCTATCTTATTTTCCACAATGACAGAGTGTCTCTCAGGACTAACCCGTCTTTCTTACCAAAAGTGGCATCTGTGGCAAATATCAATCAGACTATCAATCTGCCAGTGTTTTTCAAAAATTTTCAAAATAAGGGAGAGTACATGTTGCATACACTAGACGTACATAGACAGTTACGTTTTTACCTGCACAGGACTAAAGATGTTCGTAAGGCTGATCAACTCTGTGTCATTTGCTCCTTCATACATGGGAAAACCTATATCCAAAGTGACACTGGCTAATTGGATTTGTCAATGTATTTCTCAGGCTTATAAGGCATCAGGCAAAACAACCCCATTCAAAATCCGTGCACATTCCACAAGGTCCATCGCAACTTCTGCAGCCTTCTGGTCCAGGATGCCATTGGATGACATATGTTCAGCAGCCACTTGGTCTTCTGCTCATACGTTTATTTCTCATTATAGGCTGGACATGATATCTAGAAGCAGGGCGTCCTTTGGCTCCGCGGTGCTTCGGAATATCCTCCCATAGACCACCCAGGTTTCTTTGTTTAGGTAGCTGGGGACTCTGTCCCACAGGTTGCAGAACAAATGAAGTAACTTCTTCAGATTTAGAAGTTATGTACTCACCATAACGTTCCATCTGAGTAGGTACTTCATTTGTCTACAACCATCCCCCCCTGCCATCCCCCTAACCTGTATCGGGTTTCTAGGATCTTTATGATTCTTGGGACTATCTGAACCTGTTTATTACAGGTTTTTTCAGGTGATACAGCAAAACCGATCTGAGGTAGTGTGGTGGTGACAGGGGATTGTGGGTAGAGGGGAGGAGCTAGGAGCTCGGATCTTGAAGCTTGGAAAGCTGCCGGTTGGATCCGAGGTCGGATCCGAGACCCACAGGTTGCAGACAAATGAAGTACCTACTCAGATGGAACGTTATGGTGAGTACATAACTTCTAATTGCCTTCCCTGGTGAAATAAAATTAATTCCTATGTCTGTTATATTGAGAACTTAGTGTACCTATATTGTGGACATTAGTTTTTACCTTATGTTTTGAAACTGTGTGCAGTATCCCTGAGACTGAAACCTGTTATAATGCCAGACATTGACAAAAAAACACTTAAACACTAGATGTGCTGTTTGTTTGAGGCCGTATTTCAGCTCACCAGTAGATTGTAAAAAAACAGTCAATTCCCATAAGATAGTTGGGTACAGAAGACACTGAAAAATGTTATTCTGCCTTCAAGGATTTCACTGCATCTGTACACTGTCCCTGTCAGTACATGAAGTGCAGGCCTCAGCTTACATGCAGTTAGTGAAATGTTGCTTTGTCTGGCAAAATTTTTATTTATAATTTCATTTTTACTTCTGATGTAACAGCAGCACAGTAGAAGCAGAATCTGGACATTTGATAGCATTCTGCTATCCGAGGCAGAAGCTGTGTTTTCACATCTAATGGAAAAACTGAGTATATTGCAACTAGGTAGCCTGGTACTGTCACATGGCCATTTAGACTATCACTACAGTGTTAAGTCTCTGAAAGATTTTTAGTTTTTTTAATAATAATTTGTACAAAATCTGAATATTCCCCTATAAACTGTACATGGGGTAAAGATGGATGTTCTTCGTGTTTCACTGTTGCAGTCATTATATTTGGGTAATCCTGCTGGCAAGTTGCCCTCTGTCGGCCTGAATTCCAAAGTCTTGGGTCCTGCGTCGGCTGCTGTCGTCACCCCTTCCCTGACGTCAGGTCATCAGGGGTGTAAAAGAAGCGGCCGACGCCATTTTCTTCAGTCTTTCTTGCCGCACGGTGCCTGAAGCAAAAGCAGTTCGCAAGTGCCAGTCGGCCGACTCCTGAGATTTTCGTGTTCGAATTTCAGGTCTGAAGTCTTCATTAAAGCTAAGTACCCTGTTGGGGAAACTTTTTTCTTGCTCCAGACAGATGTCAGAAAAAGTTAATAATTGTATTTCTTGTGGAAAGCAAATACCTCATAAGGACTTTCATTCTTACTGTATTCCTTGCCTAGGTCCTGACACATAACGTTTCAGGTTGTCGGTTTTGTGCTAGATTTAACCAATGCACTATTAAGCGTTGGTATGATTTTGCATTAAACTATTTTGGACACAGGTTTAATTATCCAGAAATGTCGTCTGATAGCCATCCGACTACCGGAGTTCACAAAAAACACAAAGAAAAAGATAGACAACTGAGGCCCAAAACCGACTATGAAGCTTCTCCTAAACCAGTCGCCGGTTCTCAGTGAGGCACTTTCGCAGCCCCTGTCGCCCGCTACTTTAGAGTCGCAGGCCGCTACCGACTCCCGCGTGGAGTTGGCTATGCCGCTGGAAACTCAGGGTATTGGAGCCTCGGACACTATTGCTTCAGATGGGTCGGGAGCCGCTGAGCAGGCACCGGCTTCAGAGGGCGTATTCAGACCTAAACATCTATACATTAAACCGACTTCAGCTTCAAAGTTAAAGACTAAAGCACCTTCAAAGACAAAGAAACAAACTCAAGAGCCATGTGGACAGGCCTCCATGCCCAAAAACAGATGCTCAAAATGGCCGAAGACTTGATTACCTTGATCAGGGGTTCCCATCCCCCTCCTGATAAGAGGCCTAGGCAAGAGACAGACTATGAATCTTCAGATCAGGTTACTTTTTCTTTTGATTCCTCTTCTGACTAGGAATATTCCATTCCCCCCTATGAGGATTTCGATGTTGAAGAATCTGTTCCTTCAGCTTCTCCTCCAGAGGACTATTCTTTTGGGGAAACCTGGCATACCATGAGGTAGCACTTCCACTGGGAGAGCCAAGATTTTTCAGAATCTAAAAAGAGGCTCGGGGACTTCCTTTTACTACCTCAACACAGGCCTCTAGCCATTCCCCCTGTGTTAGACATTGTAGATGATGTGTTTTCAGAGTCTAGTCTGACCCCTGACTACTTACCTCCTGCTCCTGTTAAGCCTGACAGATATTACAGGGTTCCTGACTCTCATAAATTCCTTTTCAAAAACCCTGCTGCAGACCCAGAAACTGTTTCAGAGTCCTAAAGGGGTTAAGGCTTCTGCTGCAAAAAATGCTACCCCCTCTGACAGAGATTCAAGGGCACTGGATAGATGGGGAAAAAAGGTTTACACATCTGCTACCTTGGCTATAAGGGCCTTAAACTGTCAGTTTCATATGCTTAAATATCAGCAACATGTCATGGCATTGCTTAAACAGAAAATGTTATTAAATTCTGAATGTGCAGAAAACAAGGAAATGCAAGACTTATTGCATGCAGCTGAACAAGTTGGAAAACATACTTTGCAATGTGGGTTTGATTCTCTGGAGGCCTCCTGCAGGGCCGCAGTTATGGGTTCTGTAATTAGGAGGCATGCTTGGTTAAAGGAACAAAATCTGCTTGATCATGTCAAAGTTAAATTATTAGATGCACCTTTACAGCATGATACTTGTTTGGTGTTAAGGCAAAAGAGGTGTTAAAGAAAATGGAGGACAAAGCTAAATCTATGCAAACTGTCAAAGATTTCTTACAAGTACAGCCTCCTAGGTTTAGCAGACACTGGCTTACAAAGAATTGTTCCTTTCCTGTGTCAGACAGACCTCAAAGGGGCAGATCCAGATGCCCTAGAGGCAGATCCCAGGCGGAAGGTTCATACAGGTCAAAGCATTGGGGTGCTTCTACCTCCAAAAGTGGAGAAGACAAATCACAACCTTACAGGAAACAGTCCCAATGACTTCCCCCTGTCTGCACCAAGCACTTATTTCCTGGCAGCACCCATAGGGGGAAAATTAGCACTTTTTTCTCAAAATTGGCATGTTATAACCCGGGACAAATGGGTTCTAAATATTGTGTCACAAGGCTACAAGTTCCATTTCCATACCCTGCCAAAGGCAAACGGCTGACCAGATCTGCCAAAAAATCAATGGGCAGAGGCACTAAAACAAGTTTCATCCCTCATGGACATGGGGGCCATTCAACAAGTGCCAGAGCAAGAGCGGGGACAAGGATTTTACTCAAGACTGTTCTTGGTACCCAGAAAGGACAAGGCCTGGAGGCCAATACCGGACCAATCCATTCTGAACACATTCCTGGATATACCAAAATTCAAAATGTTGACTTTGCAGCAGCTTCTGCCCATGCTGGGCAAGAACGCTTGGCTTGTGACTTTAGACCTAAAAGAGGCATACCTGCATGTCCCAATCAGACAAATATGCAGAAGATACCTCAGATTCAAGGCTGGCTCAATGCATTACCAATTCTCTGCACTGCCCTTTGGCTTATCTACTGTGCCCAGGGTCTTTACAAAGTGCCTGGCGTGAGTAATTGCATTTTGCAGACAAAGAGGAATACAAATATATCCTTACTTGGATGACTGCCTAATTCAAGCAGAGAACAAGGACATTCTACTACAGCATCTGGCGTTTGTGAAAAGATTTCTAACATGCCTAGGGACACAGTCAATGAAAAGAAATCAAAATGAGTACCTTCTCAAGAGATAATATTCCTGGGTGCAAGCTTAAATACAACTGCCCAGATGGCTTTTCTCACGCCAGACAAACAAAGCCAACTGACTACCTATTTCAAAATGTTAGCAACAAAGGCCCAGTTATCTGCAAGAAAAATTCTGCAGGCTTTGGGTTTCATGGCATCTTGCATCCTACTAATACCATATGCCAGACTGCATATGAGGAAACTTCAATGGTACCTAAAAAGTATTTGGACTCAACATTGCCACAGCCTGGAAACTATGATTACTCGCATTTCCTGCCTGCAACAGGAGTTTCGATGGTGGGCAAAGGCTTGTCACCAAAACAAGGGACAGCCATTCACATTACCCCCAGCCAGGCAGACACTAACAACAGATGCATCAGATTATGCCTGGGGGGCCCACATGGCAGGAAGATGCATTCAGGGCACATGGACCTCAAACCAAATGCATCTACATATCAATCAAAAAGAGGTGCTAGCTGTGCAGAATGCCCTGACAGCCTTCAAGGACCTACTACATCCAGGACAACTACTGATAAAGACAGAGAACACCACGGTTATGTGGTATATAAACAAGCAGGGTGGCACACATTCTTACCCCCTTTGCAGATTAGCTATGACTTTGTGGGACACAGCATTGACTTACCAAGTACATCTGCAGGCACAATTCCTGCCAGGAAGGAAAAATACTCTGGCAGACGAACTAAGCAGAAACCTCATTGATCAACACGAGTGGCAGCTGAATCCACAAGTCTTCAGCATGATAACAAGCAAATGGGGATGCCCGGACATAGATCTATTTGCCTCCCCTCACAACTACCAACTAAAAAGATTCTGCAAAATGATTTATCACAGACAAGCATGGAAAGTGGACGCTCTATCTTTCAGCTGGAAAAACCTATCAGTATATGCCTTTTCCCTCTGCCTCTCCTCCCCAAGGTACTCCTAAAGGTCAGACAGGAGAAGCCAAAGATGATACTAATTGCCCCAGACTGGCCCAGCCAGTACTGGTACCCAATACTAAGGAGCTTGTCTTAATGCCCAGCTTGGACCTTACCTCAAGTACCTCATCTACTGTCCCAACAAAACAATCAGATCGTGCACAGCCAACTCAGGACTTTAAACCTGGCAGCATGGCGGATAATGTAGTCATACAAAACACACCTCTCAGTAAAGCTGTGATGGATGTCATCTTGGAAGCCAGAAGGCCTAGCACTAGAAAATCCTATGCTGGAAAATGGAAGAGATTCTGTGGTTGGAACCAGGCACAAGCAACAGATACAGCTGTGCCAAATATTCCTCAGATTTTGCAATACTTAACTGAGATGCTGGACAAAGGCCTATCTTTCTCATCTATTAAAATTCATGCCTCTGCCATTTCGGCTCATTACAGTGCAGAGCCATCAATCTTTTCTCATCCCTTATTAAAACAGTACCTCAGAGAAGCCAAAAATGTAAGGCCTCCAAGGAGATCACCAATGCCTGCGTGGGACCTCAACTATGTCTTGGAAAAACTCACCCTGCCTCCTTTTGAGCCAGCTGCTACTACTGATATAAAGTTTTTATCTTGGAAAACAGCTTTGCTCCTAGCAATAACTTCTGCAAGATGAGTTTCTGAGCTGTAGACACTCATGGCTGTGGAACCTTTTATCATTTTTTATCCAGACAGGGTCTCTCTGAGGACAAACCCAACATTTTTTCCTAAAGTGGTGTCCAGTGTGGCTCTTAACCAAACCATTCATCTGCCAACTTTTTATCCAAATCCACAGAACAAGGGGGAGAGAATTCTGCATTCTTTGGACCTACACAGAGCTTAGATTCTACTTGGACAGAACCAAAGTTTTCAGGAAGACAGAGCAATTACTAGTGGCATATGCTGCAGGATCACAAGGAAAGGCTATCTCAAAGCAAACTATTTCAAAGTGGATAGGCCATTGCATTTGTTTCTGCTACTTACACCATGGCAAACCAGTGCCTAAAGGCATTAGGCCACATTCAACCAGAGCTGCAGCCACTTCAGCAGCCTTCCTCAGGGGAGTACCAACCAAGGACATTTTAGAGGCAGCTACTTGGAGTTCAGTGCACAACTTTACAAAGCACTATCATCTGCCACTCTACTCTAAATCCAGGGCAAGGCTTTGCCACTGCAGTTCTGCAGGGCCTCATAGCCGCTCCTAATGCTGTTTAGCACCAGCCTCCCTACCATAGCTTTGGGACCCTACCCAAATGTAATGACTGCAACAGTGAAATATGAGGAACATAGTACAGTTGTGTACACTTACCATAAATGTAGATGTTCGAGTGTACTCACTGTTGCATTCCAGGTTACCCACCCGCCACCCCCCTTTTCTTCTTATGGAACCTATATTTCCTTCTCTGATTATACAACCTATGTGGTGTATTTGCTGGTAGATGAAGGTAAAGTTTATATTGCTGCATGTAAATTTATATATACATATAAATTTGGGCTACCCTTTTAGGGGGGCACCTGACATCTGGGGCAAGAAAAACTAAAAACTAAAGAAAATGGCGTCAGCCGCTTCTTTTATACCCCTGACAACCTGACGTCAGGGAAGGGGCGACAGCAGCAGATGCAGGACCCAAGACTTTGGAATTCAGGCCAACTGAGGGCAACCTACCATCAGGATTACCCAAATGTAATGACTGCAACAGTGAATACACTCGAACATCTACATTTATGGTAAGTGTACACAACTGTTCTTTTTGAAAGTGAAGTCATCATTAGATCACTGTTGTGGTAAGCTAAGCTATATGGGACATATCCTGCCAATGATCAGATAACTGGCCAGCTGCCAAAGCTTTAGAGCACCTTCCACTCACCCTAACTGTGTTATAGCTTGAGGAGAATGGTAGAAAGACAGAGATAAGGGTGCCAAAATCTCAGAGCTTTCTTGCTGTTGAAGCAGTTATCAAGTCTTGCTCTCTACTGTGGTTTTGTGGGTTCAGTGGTCAGCTAGTGCTTCACAATGTTTGGCAGATGAGTACTCCATTGGGGGCTACCTTCCATTTTCTGTGAGAAAAAAATATTTTTTGTCTGGGTCATAGGACTTGGCACTGTGCAGAACTAATAATAAAGAAAATTACATAGTTGGACCCAGAGGACATTGGCAGTATACTAACAGACGCATTTAGTTAAAACTTCACCCCTTCTCCATAGTTATATACCTATATCACATATCTGCAGCTATGCCCCCTCAAGTCTCATAAGATCAAGTCCTCAAGACACTATCCAAGGCCAAGACCACTGTGGCTTGTTAGCATACTCGGTTACCTGCTGTTTAGCCTGAAACATGACTTGCCATACCCTACAGAGGTTGTTCAGTGTTGGCCACCAAACAGGCTTTGTGACGGATGAATGGAGGACAGCAATAGTTACCCTATTATACAAAAGTGGGGCATCAGTGGACCTCTGTAGTTAGTCATAAGCCTGACCACACTCATTTGATATGGAAAGGATCATTATGGAATTAATAAAGACTTGGGCAAGCTACAAACTTTCTACCCAAACCAGTTTGGATTCATCAAGGACAGTTCCTGCCTACTTAATATGGTTAACTTTTTTTTATAAAGGTTACTGAAGCAATGTAAGAGAGCAAATCAGTAAACGCTGCATAACTAGACCTTGGAAATGCATTCTGCACTATCCCACACTTGTATCTTAAACTTTCCCATCTAAATGTAAATCCTCATGTATGTCAATGGACAGCAAATTGTCCCACAAATAGAACTTAGGAAATTAGGGTGGGTGGCTCTACCTCCTCTAAAAGGCCTGTCAGTAGTGATGTACCCCATGGTTCGGTACTTGGGTCACTTCTCTTTAGCATTTACTTCTCAGAAGTCAAAAGAAATGTTAAGAGTTTACAGCTGACCAAGTTTGCAGAGAGCTGTAAACTTTGTGCTATCATAAACTCCCCAGAGGACACCAAAATCCTCTAAGAGGTCCTTTCCCAAACCAATAGCTAGTGTCAAAACCATAGACTAAAACTAAATGCATAGAAATGTATAATCATATCTTTCAACAAGCATGACCTCCCTTGTCACTATGACATTGACCATACATCCCTGAAGGTTGATCCCGTCGTAAGGGATTTGGGAACCTGTGTCGCCAATGAACTGCTGTTTGATCACCAGTCATTTACTGTTGTGAAGAAGTCCTTTTTTATTGCACAGCTTTTATCTAAAGGTATGGCATTCATGTCCGAGATGTAATCATTCCACTGTACCCTGCTGTTCTCAGGCTGATCTCTGAATATAATGTCCCATTCAGTATTTACTTGTCCAAATACTTAGCACAGTTGTAATGACCACAGTGCTTGCTAAGAAAATTAAGGGCCTAAATTACAAAAAACATGCAGACCATCCAGGAGCCAGGTCCATCATTCTATTGAAAAAGTGTGGCCGATAAACAGGTAGTGAAGCCTTAGTATCACGCTCTAACCCCATATGAAAAGACAAGATGTGAGGTAAATCTGAAAGATTCTCTTAATCCACCAGAACCCTTGTCTGTATAGGTTCATAAGTACTTACTAGGCTGTTTTCTGTGTGAATCTTGCGTCTGCCTGTACATTCATTCCCATGGTAGTTTTTAGCCTTTATATTTTGCATACAGATAGCACTGAGGCAGCCAGAGCTAGGAAATGTTGGGATATTTACTTGGTGCCCCTATTCATGAGGGACGTGATTGTTAAACCAGGGATGAATTTACAGTTTTCCAACCATTCATCCAAATTATGTTTGACTAGAGTAATAGAAGTAGTTTGCTTTATAAGGAGTGGAAGATGGTACCATAGAAGAACTATTCTAGATCCTTTTAATGGGTATTCACTCTACCACTGGACTTGCAAATGTGTAATATGTATGACAGGACAAGGTCTGCTGAGGTTTGGTTTTATATGCAAGGCAGAAATTGTTATGGAGGCTTCAGTCATTTATCTGGTTTTCTCTTTGCCTTGGTTCTGAATTGGTGACTGCTTTGTGCCTGTGTTAGAGTTCCCAGATCACCCATCAGTTTCTTTTGGTCCCTCTGGTGTTGCTTCTTAGGAAGCCACTAGGGACCGAGAAGCAGGTGCATTCTCTAGAGCAGATAGGCTGCCCACTTTGAGCAGGAGAGAATCACTCTTACCAGCATTGGAAGAGGGAATGATTGATGTCCTTCTGTTCACTTGCTGCCGTATTCTTCACTTGAGGGATATCCTCCCCAGATGGTTCCCTAACGTCGGCCAATCTACAAAAGACTTTTACCACTGTAGGGTACGTGGTATGTCTGGCATAGGTTGCAGTCATACATAGGCCATAAAATGGATGTACACATGTACCATCCCCAGAACTTTTCTGCTGCCAGCCAGAAAGCCAGCTACTGAATGTTGGTCTTGCAGTTTCCAGCGTTTTCGTTGTCGTTTTCTCAGATAAGTGCCCCATTGCAGAATTTTGTCTTTATTCCATTTTGTTATGTCATCCAGGAAGGGCAAGTGCCAGTGTGGAAGACAAATTCTACATAAGGACAGCCATACCCAGTGTCTCTTCTGCCTAGGCCCCAACCATGACCATCGGTCATGTAGTATTTGCCAATCATTTTTTCCAGATACCATTAGAAGCAGGCTTAATTTCTTAGCTTTGTGATTTCAAAACCAATGTTTAAATATTTTACCTGAATGAATGGAGGGTGCCCTGGGGTCCGATAATGAGCCACTGGAGCATAAGACCAAAAAAGCTAGGCTTACGTCAATGGCTGCACCTCTGCCATCAGACGTTCCCCCTGAGGCTCTTGTCGACCCAGAGGCATGTGGGATCTCTGGCTTGGAGTCGCAGGCCAAACCCATTTTTGAGGTCGCCTTAACTTCAGCCACAAGCACATTGCAGGAGCTTGAGCAGATGTCCGACTTGGATGTCGAGGAGAAACCGAGGCTTGAATCCGTCTCACAGAGACGGATGCTTGGTGCCAGAACCACGGCCTCAAGCTTAATGCTAAAAAGTGCATAGTCATCCCCTTTGGGAAAAACAAGGTGCCCACAAATTACCACATAGGTGGTAGTCCATTAAGTACGGAAGAAGAAATTAGAGATTTGGGGACCAACGTAGATAGTAATCTCTCCTTTGATAATCACGTTGCCAAAGTGGTTAGAAAGACCTTCTATATAGCCCACCTTATCACGAAAAGGTTCGCATCTAGATCAAGAGAGGTCATTGTGCCCTCTACTGCCACTCATCAGGCCCATAATTGAATACAGTGCCCTTTGGGATGTACCTTACCCGACACCTGCAGCAACTGGAGAGACCCCAAAAGTACCTCACCAAGAGGATCATGGGCTACAAACAGATGTCCTATGCAGCTCGACTAAAGAAACTCCAGCTCTACTCAGTTGCTTACCGCCTACTCAGAGGCGATCTATGCCTGACATACAAAGCCATGTCAAACCCAGAATTAATGGACATGCTCCACCTCAAAAAAATCCAAGTCCCTTAGAGCTACACGCTCCAGGGACCTAAACCTCAGCACAAAAATAAATAGGACATGCTGGAGGGACAAATTCATTTCCCAGAGGCTTCCCTCACTCTGGAATAGAATCCCAATTCATGTTAGACATAGCCCCTCGCTGACCCTCTTCAAGCAAAATTTGGATGCGTGGATGGGAAATCGCAAATTCACCCCTGGGATCTCTCCTGTGTCCCTGCTTACAGAGGCACAGTAAACTAATCTTAAAAAGGTACCTTCTGTGACCTATTTACAGAGGCACAGTAGGCTAATCTAATAGGGAGGCGGAAGCCAAATACACTCTGGCTAGGCTTATAAATGCCCTAGGGCAGATAGCCTAGTATCTACCTGTGAACCTATGCATGCATTGAGGACCCTAGGGGTTAGCTTATAGCTCTGCATCCGAAGTCATGGAGTCTGAGCTGTCAGATACTTGGCCAATGTCTGGGCCTCCCGCCCTTCAAATAAAGTGTCTCCAGCTAAGAAAAAGCAAAAAAAAAAAAAAAAAACATTTATCCACTACTAAAGAGGCCCCTTCTGAATGGTAGGCCTTTTCCCGGCCTTTATGGCCCTTAAACGGACTTCAACAGAGCCTCCTCTTTCCCCAGGCCCTCAATCCTCCCAGAAAAGGATTAATGATCCTGAAGAGGAATCTTTAGACTACTCATCCCAGATACCCTCTTTTTTAGAATATGTATCGCCTGAAGAGCAGTCTGTAGGTGCTAAGTCCCCCCATAGAAGAAATTTCCTTTGTGGAAACCATCTTGAAAATGGTGGAGCACTTCAAGTGGTTACTTCCCAAATTTCAAACATACAAAAAAGTTACTATTAATTGCTACAAATGGATTTGCCTACCTTCTCTGTGGTTTCACTTGTTCATCCAGCATTTTTGGATACATTTAACAATGCGTCTCAAAATTCAGACTCTCAGGCCCCAGCCCCTAAGAAGCCTAATCATTTTTACAAAGTCCCTGAGGACTGTAACTTTCCATCTGATGCTGTTAATCTTCGTTCATTCCTTACTGATGGGTTATTGGTTCCGTTCTCGGAACTGAGCCAGCCTTTTACCAAGCTTGCATCAGCAAAAATCTCTCGAGCCAATATCCTGCCCAGAATGCTCTGCTCCGTTACCTCAGATCTCGTTTGCCCATTGCTGTACAGCCATGTCAAGCCACTCTCTCTCAGCTAAGGGAATCATTTTTTGAAAGTTTCTATATTGTTAGTGCTTTACAAGTTTTCAATCAGTTACTATTTCTGTACTCCTACCCTATCGCTTCTTTAAGACTCTCTCCCTATAATTTATTTCCCTTTATTACCCTTTTTCTTACATTTGAGGTAATTTTTCATTACCACCATTGGTAATCCTTCCTTTCTCTCTTCTTACTCTTCTGGGTAGCTTTCTTAACTCTTTGATACTGTTGTTTTTCTCCACATCATTATGTCGGAGAAGAAAAGTAGTGTTGGTTTCAAACAGTGTAAGGATTGCGGCCGTAAGTTACCACTTTCTGATGGCCATAAGTTACCGCTTTTTGATGGCTGTGATTTATGTCTTACCACAAGATGGCCACAAGCAACTGGTCAACAAGCCGTAATACATCTTGTTCAGAGAGGCTCCTGGTCAACCTCAGAGAAACCTGAAGGCGATTCTGGGCTTTCTAGAAAAGGGCTGTATTGGCTACCAACAAATGGATTAAAAGAAGCTTGTGGCTTGAATGTTTCCCACCTTTCAGTAGATCCCCCGTGTGGGATTTGTAGAAATTTTTCGACCAGGACTTTCAGTGAAAGAAAAGACAAGTTAATCCTGAAAGGCCTCCTTAAAACTCCTTTCTATGAGGCTATCTCTGGGTTGGAGGGCTCACCCCTTCCTGCTAACTCTCATAAGAGGCATTCTTTTTCTTCCTCCTCAAGGTCGCTCACTTCATCTCCCTCTGGAGAGCATGGGGAGTCGATTCATAAGAAGGTAAAAATTACCAGTCCAGTGTGCCACTTGTGACCCTTTCGGCTCCAGGCTCGGCATCTCCCCAGTTGATTCTTACTCCAGCTATGTCCTGTTTATCGCCACCGGCACTGTAGTTCCCGGTGCAGGCATGGCTGTGACAGTTTGTCGCAGCCTTTACTGGCACCGTCTCTGCAGGTGCAGTCTCCTTTGGCACCATTGGTGCAATCTCCTTCGGCATCGAGTTTGACGATACTGTCCTCTACGGTGCAGATACCTTTGGCACCGACATGCTCTTCGGTGCAGTCCTTTTCGGCACTGCCATTATTACTGGTGGAGACACCTTCCTCGACGGCACCGTACTCAACGGTGCATGCACTTGCCTTTATGGTGCAGACAACTTCGACTTCTATGGCGCTGCCTTTGTCGGCGCAGACTACCTCAACATCATTCTCCTCGGTGCAGACGCCCTCAGTTCCGGGCTCTGCACCACTCGAACTAGCAAGGACCAAGTACTCTCCTTCTTTGGATCCATTTGTTGGTAGCCAATATAGCCCTTTTATAGAAAGCCCATAATCACCTTCAGGTTTCTCTGAGGTCGACCAGGAGCCTCTCTGAACAAGATATATTGCGGCTTGTTGACCAGTTGCTTGTGGCCAGGGGTCTCTCTCAACCATCTAAAGCTACGTCCATCTTTCAGGTGAACGTAATTCTCCACAGACTCCAATGTACACTCCTCCTTTGACTTCATGCAAGCATCGAAGCCCTTTCCTCGGACAGCAGCTTCCCTCCTTCCGACCCCAATAGTGGACCTCACTTTGGAGCTGTAGTTGTCCTTGTGGCCCTCGGTGCACTGGGCATCGGGCTCTTGTCAGGCTAGTGTCTGTGCCATAGGGGAGGGCATTCTTGGTTCCATGCCGATTCTTTTCTATGGCACCTTCCAGGAATCCTCCCTCATGTTCCACAGCCCTCTTGAGACTCCTGGTCTGGGGGGGTCAGCTCGTTGGAGCGGGGTGTGACCCTGGTTCTGAGATTGTCATGCTTGGCTCTGGGCTCCCATCCCTCTTTGTGCGGTCCGGCCTTCCAGGCCATGGAGAGGGCACTTGCTTCCACTGGCAAACCCCCATGTTGGTGTCCTCCCTCCCCTCTGTTCCGCAACTGTCACAAGCCATAACCACTGGGCACCGAGCACAAGGGCCTCAGGTTTCTCCCCCACAGGAGACCCCCTCTTTGCAGTCTTCCCCAAAATTCCCCACTGAGAAAGTACCTCGCAAGGTTTCATGCAAGAGGAAGCACATGGACTCCACTAAGGAGTCTTTGACTGAAGATGCAGACTTTGATGACGGAGAACGGTCCCCACAGTCACCCTCTGATTAGGTGTCCTTTGGTGACATCCTCAAGATCCTAAGACAGAGGGGTGACTGGAAGTCCTCCAATCCTTCCTCAGAGGAATCCGTATTCCTACAGGCCTTTCATGCCCAGCCCCCTACCTCCTGGGTTACCCCGCCGGCCGATGAGCTTGTCCAGCTCATCGTTCAGTGTGCATGGAAGGCTCCTGACACCCTGGAAGCTATACGGCAGAGGCTTGAGAAGATCTTATCTCCCCCAGCTGAGCATCTCCATTGGTCAAAAAGTCTTCCAGTAGATGCCATGGTGGTGGAGGCTGCAACCAAGAAAGACTTGGCAGAAGAGACAGACTGTCCATCTGCCCAGTAAGGAGTCCCAGGCCATAGACTCGGGAAGCATGTGTTTGCTTCATCGACCTTTGCCGTAAGGTCCTTGAACTATTTGGCCCACTTTACAAGGCTCCAGAGGGATCTCATCAACCAACTCTCTGAAACCTTAGCAGGAGCTGTTTCTGATGAAGTCCGTGACAATGTAGCTTCTGAGATAGCGACCCTAGAATCCATATCCAGTTCTTCCATGCATCTCATTTCACACGCAATGGAAGGAGTGGCTAGAGTGGCAGGCGCAGGTATAGTTGCAAAATGACATGCCTGGATGCGCCTTTGCAACTTTGTGGACTTCTTTATGGCTTTTTTTATGAATGCCTCCATCGAGGCCGCTTGTTTGTATGGTCCTAAAGTTATATAGGCTGGCACGGTGCGAATAAGATGGCAAGACCTTATCTGCCGTTGGTGTCAGACACTCCTCTCCTCAACAATTCTACTCCAGAAATCAGAGGAGCGGGAAGATGTGGCACAGAAAATCACAGGGCTCTTTCCGTGATGCACTTGCTGACTTCTTCCTTAGAGGCAGAGGAGGAAACTCCAATAGAAGACTCCCCTTTTGGGGCAGAGGAGGTCTGCGAAACCGGGGTTTCAGAGATTCTTTCTCTGGGAAACCCTACCAGTGCTCCTGAAGCATTGCCTGACTGCTCTCCTCTGGAAGCAGTCGGTGATCATTTTTCCTTGTACCCTACTGCCTGGCAAAACATAACCACTGATTCTTGGGTACAACGGATAATATCCAGAGGCTATTGCACCCCCTTCCATCTCTGTCCAACCTCATCCAGAGACTTACCCGACATTCCACCCAGTGAAAGGGAAGCAGCAGCACATGAAATCCAAAAGCTGCTACAAAAAGAGTCATCCAAACAGTGCCCCCCCCCCCCCCCCAGACCAGATAGGATCCGGGTTTTACTCGAGGTTCTTTATGGTGCCAAAAAATACAGGAGACTGGAGACTGATTCTGGATCTCAGCACACTGAACAAATCTATAAAAACAGAGAAATTCCGGATGGTCACGGTTCAGTCCATCCTTCCTCTTCTGGAAGAAGACTATTGGATGTGCACTGTTGATCTTCAAGATGCGTATTACCATATAAAAAGGGACAAGCGCTCAAGAAGATACCTCCACTTCTGCATAGGATCCACTCACTACCAATTTCGAGCACTTCCCTTCGGTCTCTCTACAGCCCCTAGAGTATTCACTAAATGCATGGCAGTGGTCATCGCTCACCTGCGACTTCAAGGATTCCAGGCATTTCCATACCTAGACGACTGGCTCCTCACTGCCCCCACCAAATGTCTACTGGAAGAAGCCCTAGACCATACTCTCCTCACAGCACAATACCTGAGAATCACTATAAACTGGGAGAAGTCCAACACGACCCCAGCACACTCTTTAGAATTGATCGGGGTACTGTTGGACATGAAGAATTGCACAGCATCTCTTCCAGATCACAGACTTCAAAGAATAAGACAACAGGTTCAGCCGCTACTCTGTCACCACAAATCTTCTGCTCGGTCCATACTCAAACTCCTGGGGTCAGTGGCAGCCTCGATCACCATTGTTCCTCTGGCCAGATTCCACATGAGACTTCTCCAATTGTTGCTCCTCACTCAGTGGTACTTTACAACACCCTTTGTCCTTTCAGATAAGTGTAACTCAGAGATGCAAGCAAGATTTGCTTTGTTGGACGTCTCGAAACCCCCAACAATGGTCTCGCCCCTTCAGCCACCATCAACTGAAAGCCACAGTGACCACAGATGCCTGCCTGATGGGGTGGGGGGGACTGTGTCAGGGAAACTCTGTCCAAGGCACGTGGTTGGAGACAGAGGTCCTTTTGCATATCAGTGTCCTGGAACTGAGGGCGGTGCTACTAGCATTACAAGCATTCCATTCCATTCTTCCGTCAGGGACTGTTGCGATCCAATCAGACAACATGTCAGTGGTCTGGTACTTCAACAAGCAAGGGGGCACCAAATCTTATCAGTTATGCCGAGAGGCCTTGAGAATATGGCAATGGGCAATAGCTTCCAACTGCTTTCTTATTACAATGCACATTCCCGGGAGCTCCAACGCGATAGCAGACAAGTTGAGCAGGTGCGTTCTACAACCTCACGAGTGGTCCCTCAACCCTGTGATAACGGCAAGAATTTTCAACGGCTGTGACCTATTCACCTCCCCAACCAACTATAAGTGCAACAACTATTTTGCCCTGATCCCCCCTCGGGGACAGTCACCGAGAGATGCTCTAGTCCATGCTTGGCCCTCGGGTCTACTTTATGCTTATCCTCCTCTCCCCCTTATCTCCCAGTTTCTGAAGAAAGCACGGCAGTTGAAAAGCAAAGTGATCCTCCTTGCTCCATATTGGCCTCGACAAGTGTGGTTCCCCTTCCTCTGGCCTCACCTGCTAGATCGACCATGGATCCTCAATCCATCCCCGTTGATCTCCCATCCACAGGGTCTGACTCACCCCAACCCTGAAACTGACAGCTTGGTTTCTCCACTTCCTATGATTGCCAGGCAAGATAACCTCTCATCCCAGGTGTGCAATGTTTTTATCGCATTTCATAAATCGTCCACTAGACTAACCTATCTCCGTAAATGGAAAAGGTTTTCATTATGGGCAATGAATGAACAATTAGACCCCTTCTCAGCCCCAGTTTCGGTGGTTTTAGATTACTTATCACATCTTTTCCAATCTGGGGTGTCAGCCTCTACTGTTCATGTTCATTTAGCTGCCATTTCAAATTTCCACATTGGTTTTCAGGATTTTTCACTCATGTCACATAGAGTCTGTAAAACTTTCTTGAAGGGTGTTCTTCACCTAAAACCTCCCTTTAGAGAACCAGTACAACCTAGGGATTTGGCCTTGGTTCTACAAGCCCTAACAGCTCCCCCTTTGAACCTGTGTCTTCATGTGATTTAAAGTACCTCTCTTGGAAAACTTTGTTTCTGGTTGCAATCACATCGGCCAGATGTTTGTCAGAACTTCAAGCCTTATGGATCAAACGTCCCTATCTTAATTTCCACAAGGATAGAGCATCACTGAGAACTAATTCTTCCTTTTTACCGAACGTGGTGTTAGAGCAGTCTATCAACCAATCTGTTGACATTCCAGTATTTTTTCCTAACCACTGTAACAGGGGAGAGTATTGCCTGAACTCCCTGGATGTTCATAGGCAAATAAGATTTTATCTGGACAGAACAAAATCTACCCATAAATCAGACTATTTCTGGCCTTTTCTGGACCAAGACTAGGTTATCCTGTCTCAAATGTTACATTGGCATCATGGTTGAAAAATTCCATTACCTTTATCTACAACAAAAACAATATCAGCTTGCCTCACAGAGTGAAAGCACATTTTACAAGGCCTAAGGCAATTTCAGCAGCTTTTCATGCTAGGGCTTCCCTCAGTATTTGCTCAGCTGTGACTTGGGCCAAACCTCATACTTTTATCCTTCATTACAAATTGGATTTGGCCTCCAGAGGTAGAGCTTCTTTTGGCTCCATGGTGCTCAGGAATGTCCTTGAATGAGGACCACCCAGGGATACAGGTATCTGGGGACTCTGTCCCATCAGTAAGGAATGAACGAAGATTAACAACATCAGATAAAGAAGTTATGTCTTACCATAACGTTCCATCTGTGTTGTTGATCTTCGTTCATTCATTACTTCCCACCTTCTGTCCCCCTCCGGAGGTTCCTGGTTGATATTGTAGGTGTGTTATGACCAGAGGTAGCCTCTACCTTTGTATATCAACTTGCAAACTCGATCTGAGGTAACAGGGAGCAGGGAAGTTTGGGTAGGATCTTGGCTCAAGAGATTTTGGCTGATGTAAGCTTGGTATAAGGCCGGCTCAGTTCCGAGGATGGAACCAATAACCCATCAGTAATGACTGAATGAAGATCAACAACACAGATGGAATGTTTTGGTAAGACATAACTTCTTTTTTTAGATGCCCTGCAGCAGACACTGCAGCTATCTTCGTTGCTACTGGTAAGACTTCCCGGATGCTCCCCTCTACTTCCCTGTTGCCTTGAGACAAGGAAAGTAGAACCTTGGAAAGACTAGGTTAAAAGACCTACACCTCAGCAACTTCAGCTTTCAGGGCTATAAACTACCAGACTCACATAGGTTCATAGGTTGGTACTGAGTTATCTGCCCGAAGGCATATATTAGCCCAGCCACGTTGTGCGGTATTCACTGCCCCTTTAGTAGTTCCCTAGACCCTTGTACTAGCAGCTAGTACCCTTGGCCCCTGTCTAGTAGTGCTGTTGGTGTGATCCCCGGTGTGAACTTTCTGTTACCCATCCACTCATCAAGTTTCCTCTTGAAGAGTGATAGTGAGGGGCTCTGTCTTATGTAGATCGGGACCCTGTTCCATAGTAAGGGAAGTCTCTGCGAAGGGAATCTTTCCCTCCAGCATGTTCTATTCATTGTTGTGTTGAGGTTTATATCCCTAGAGCGTGCAGCTCGAGTAGATTTGGTTTTGCTAAGATGGAGCATGTTCAACAATTCTAGGTTGGACATGGCTCTGTAGGTTAGACAGAGATCGCCTCTAAGAAAGCGATATGCAACAGAGAAGCTTTTTCAATCGTGCTGCATAGGGCAACTGTTTGAGGCCAGTAATTCTCTTGGTTAGGTACCTCTGTGGTCTCTCCAGCTGCTGGAGATGTCTAGCCAGGTACATTCCAATTGGTGCATTGTACTCAATAATGGGTCTGATGAGGGAAGAGTCCACCATTACATCCTTAGATCTTGATGCAAACCCTTTCATGATCAGATGGGTCACAGAGAAGGATTTTCTAACCACTTTGGCAACATGGATATCAAAGGAAAGCTGGCTATCTACTTGGGTCCCTAGATCCCTTATTTCTTCTTCAGATTTCAGGGGATTACCTCCTATGTTGTAGTTTACGGGTACTCTGTTTTTTCCAAAGGGGATTACTACGCATTTTTTTGCATTTAGCTTGAGACCATGGCTTTGACACCATGCATCATTCTCATTTAGGCCCTTCTGGAGGATCTCCATGTCGACCGGAGACTGTATTATAGCACCCAGTTTGCAGTCGTCCGCAAACGGTCAGCCACAGCCCTTCCGTGCTTGCCTGTACTTCTGAGAAGTATATGCCAAACAGGAGGGGCCCCAGGACAGAGCCCTGAGGCACACCACTCATTACTGGTCATGACTAAATATTCTGTAGAATTATTGTCTCAGGCTACTGCTGCCATCTCAGACCTCCCTATGTCAGCGGGGAAAACCTTAGCCCTGTCTCAGGTAGGATCCTCTTCTCAAGTGGCCAAACATTCCATAAAATGCAGCTATGATGTTGCTGAGGCCTGTGCTAGGGCAGCTGCAACAAGATTTGTGCTTAGGTTTTCCTGGCCAGATTTCAATCACTTCAGGATGATTTCAAATCCAAACCCATGGATACCCCTCTAAATAACTCTTCTCTTTTTGGCCCCGCTGACGCATCACTTTTCAAGTCCCTACAAGAAAAGACCAAGGAACTCACGGAGTTAAAACATCTCCTAGTTTCACCATTGCCAAGTTTCCATAGGAACTTTCCTTCAAAACCTATCTTTGTCAGTAGCACTCCCAGCACCAGAACAGCAAGTTTTCTAGGGGAGGAAAGAGACCTCAGAGCACCAGGGCTCCCAGAACCTTCCTCAACAAAAGCAGTCCTTTCCTGACAGAGTAGGGAGTTTGACTACCCTGCTTCTGTTCCCCTCCCCCTTTACCTCCACCTCTCAAAAGCTTTCTGGATGTGGGAAGGCATTACTCAAGACAACTGGGTCTTTTCCATCATAAGAAATGGATATTTTATAGTCTTGCACCTTTTGTGGTGAATCCCAACCCCCCCCCCCCCCCCGAGATCAGCTACATCTGTTCCCAGACCTCCTTTCAGACCTCTGCTTACAGGGCTCCATTCAAAAAGTCCCTGCCAATTCCAAGGGAAAAGAAATCTATTCAAGGATGTTCCTGGTGCCTAGAAAGGATGGACCCTGAAGGCCAATTCTGGACTTGCCCCATCTCAACAAATTCTTAAGGGTCCCTTCCTTCAGAATGCTTATTCTTCAGACCCTTTTCCGTCTGCTCCTTCCTCAGGGTTTTACGGCATCTCTGGATGTAAAAGATGCCTGTCTGCACATCCGTATTCACCTAAATTACAGGAAATATCTGCATTTTTCTCTCTTCCTGGCATTTTCAATTTTCTGCATTGCCTTTTGACCTCTCTACAGCTCTTGGAGTTTCCACCAATTGCTTAGCTGCAGTCATTGCCTGTTGCAGGCTAATAGGAATCCACATATTCCCATACCTGGAAGACCTACTCTTACAGGCCCCAAACCCACAGATCCTTCAACACAATTTTCAAAACCCCGTTTCCTTACTGGGAAACCTGAGATTCACAATAAGTTACAAAAAATCTATCCTCTCTAACCCAAGACCACATTTTCCTTGGGTGCAGAATTCAGACAGACATACTCTCTACCCCCACAAAAAGCAGAGGATCTTCATACTTTCTTCCTATCTCTTAGTTCTGCCTTTACACCACATCACAGCCAGGAAATTTCTCAGGGTACTAGGGTTCATGGCCTCTACCATTTCTATGGTACCTGTGGCAAGACTGCACATGAAGAAGCTCCAGTGGTTCCTCAGGTCTGTCTGGACACAACATTCACACCCTCTAGAATTACCCATTCTCTGATCCCTTACTTGAAAAAGGAAATTCTCTGGTGGTCTGAACAGCTAAGCCTAAATCCAGGGCTGCCTCTCCTCCCTTTCGATCCAGTCCAAGAAATTTACATAGATACTTCAGACATGAGCTGGGGCATGACCATGGGAAAATACTGTCCAAGGAAGGTGATCCCTCTCCAGAAAAGGAACACATCAACGTAAGGGAAATGAGAGCATCACTGCTGGCTCTTCAGATCCCTTCTTTGCCTAGGCCCATTGAAGTTGTTCAACAACAACATGACTGTGCTCTGGTATGTGAACAAGAAGAGGGGAGAACCAGATCCTACCTCTTCTGCAGGTTGGCCCTCCTAGTATGCGACTTCCTGGAAGAGCACAACATGACCATTCAGGCAGAGTACATCCCCTCTGACAGATGCCTTCTGGCAGACTCATTGAGCAGATCCCGGAATCAATCCCACGACTGGATACTTTACAAGGATGTTTTCCAGGACATAGTCCACCAATGGGGTACTCCAAAAGCAGACCTATTTGCCCCCCTCCCCTCTGAACAGGCAACTTCAAAGATTTTGTGCCAGAGTCCAACTGGGTTAATAACCCCTTTTCAGTGGAGGCCGGGGGGGGGGGGGCACATTACAATACTTTTTACATTCAAACTGTGTCATATAAAATATACAGACATTTGAAATACAATAGTAGTAAAAAATATAAAAACAGAGCAGATTGCAATCATAGGTTAATTCACACACAGGTTGTACATACAAAAGAATTTACACTTAGTACATTTTATCGGAGCTGTACAATAATAATGAGATTTATCTATATTGCATAAGTGTCATTCAGTGTATTCTATTAAGTTAATATTAGCTGATTTGGTTGAGAAGTAGACAAAGGGAGTGTTAAACTATAGTATGTTACTAAGTAGTGACAGTTGAAAGTATTGTTATAAATCTGAATTTGAGTAAAAGAAAGTATTAAAATAAATTATGGGAGTGAGAACAAGTAAGAGATGAAGGTATCTTAGTAGGAAAGTAACTAAGTATTAGATGAGTCAGTTAGAAATCAGAACTATAGATAGTATTAATATTCAGCCCGGATTAAGACAGGAGCAGAGACATGATTTGGATAGGTGTGATTTGAGAAGTGTTTTAAATATATGAAGGTTACAGTGGACTATAGTATTGGCTTGAAGGGTCATGTTCCATAACCTGGAGATACTATTTGAATATAGTCTCCATGGAAGTTGTTAGACCTGGTTACTTGTAGAAGGAGCTTATCAGAGGATCTGAGATATAATAGAAACTTTCCTTCCAGTTCAGGTTTCTTTTATAGAAACATAATAAGCCATCCCAAAACAGCATAGACAGATGAACTTTCAAGAAAATGTCAGGGAGGTTTAAAAATAGAGAGGTTCCTCCCATAACCAGGAGCAATTTAAAAAAAAAAAAAAGGCAGCTTGACTATATATACCATCTTGTTCCCTCTACACACTCTGGCAATCCAGTAAACTTTCCTAAAGTCTAGGTCTTCACTTCTTTCTACTCTGTGACATCAGATAACGCCAGACACTCAGATCCCGAGAACCTGTCAAAAAGGCTACAACTGGTTTCAAAACTCTCCTCCTCATTTCCATATATCCAATCAATCTTCGCTGTTTCCTCCTGTTCCAGATCAAATGCTGTCTCAGAGTAGATAGTCTGTTCCTCCAGATTAATTACGGCAAGGTTTTGATTCAAGAATATTTCTGGTGCCAAAGAAAGCTGGTACCTGGAGACCTGTCCTAGACCTTTTCTAAATATCTGCAACAAATTTCCAAAATTCATAATGCTCTTTCCAGTCTCTGTTATTTATCATTCCACCTTTTGTTTTTCTAGTAACTCTGTATTTAAAATATACGTATCACCACATTCCAGTTCTCAAAGATTTTGGACACTTTTTAAGGATTTCTTTGTCAGTTTTCTGCTTTATCCTTTGGGTTGTAGCAGCTCCAAGAGTGTTTACAAAGTACCTAGTCATGCAGTAGCCCATTGCAGGCTACAGGGCATTCACATCTTTCCATATTTAGATGATTGCCTTATTTTTTTTCAGACTGTTTCGCAACTTGTCAAGAATATATTTCTAGGGTGAAAACATGATGTTATGTAGTCCAATCTGCCCTACATTCTTACCCGTGGGTTCGGAGCCGAATGTCGGCTCCGACTCGGCCATACTTTAGCTCAAAGTCTTTCAATTGGCTGGGCCAAGATGGTATCCCATGCTGCACTGCTCTCTATCCCCAGATCTCGTTTGCCGCTTGTGTAGCTCGGACATTGTCTCACTCTTGGCTGTGGCTAATTACCTTTTCTTCTTTGTAGCAGAGAAGTTTTTTGCAAAAAAGCTATTTTCATAGCTATTTGTGTGTGTATATTGAGCTGTGTTGTGGAAAAGTTTTTTCTTTTAGCGTGTTCTTGTGGTATCCCACTAGCTGTTTCCAACGGGCTAGGCCCGTTTAATTTAGAGGACCTAGTCTGTCCCCTTGCTTTCCTTGTGTGCTAACCTTTTTCCCTTGGGCTAAAACCATTTGAGGAGGCAATACCCTCCTCAATCCCACCCCTTCAAACCATACAGCTAACTATACTAGCACACCCTTCTCCACTGACTCCCTCTCTATTGCTCACTTAAATATTCGTAGCATTAATAACAAATTAACACAACTCCATGCCTTAATTGATTTCTATGCCTTTGATATCCTCTGTCTCACAGAAACCTGGCTTAAACCCAGTACCAAAGACAACGAATTTACTCCCCCAGGCTATAGCACTTTAAGGCATGATCGTCTTAATAAAAAGGGCAGAGGAGTGGCCGTCCTATACAAATCACAACTTCAGGTAGCCTTAATTGACTCCTTGCCCCCCTCCCCAGGAAATGCTGAAATACTTTGCACAAAACTCCATGTTAATAAATCCAAGGCTATTAACATAATATGTTCCTACATCCCTCCAGGCAAGAACATCAATACCCTGGAAAATATCCTTAGCTGGGCCTCCTGTAGCTTTCCCCAAGAAACCATAATCTTAGGTGATTTCAACATTGACTGGAACTCCTGCAAATCCCCCACACCCTCCATTCACCTTAATCTCTTTAACTATCACCAAACCATCAACTCCCCTACTAGAATAAATAAATCCACCCACAAACAAACCATTCTAGACTGGATTCTAACCAACAACAATCCCCTCTCCTATAAAACAGGAATACTCCCTGACAATATCAGTGACCACCTCCTTACCTTTATCACTAAACAAAAACTCAACAATCCCAAACCAACTACTTTCTGTACCAAACACAACAAAACAGAATTCAACCTAGCATCCTTTCAAAATGAACTCAAGGAATACAACTGGTCTACTCTAAAATACCTCCCAATAGATGAGGCTGTAACCCATTTCAACAATACCTTCCTACAAATTCTAAACCAACATGCCCCATCCCGATTAGTCAGAGTCAAATCCAAAGCAGCCCCATGGCTCTCTAAAACAACTAAACAAACTATGCGAGCTAGAAATAAACTATGGTCTAAATGGAGGTCCACAAAAAACCCAATTGACCATCAAAACTTCAAACAGCTAAGAAATAAAACAAAGAAGCTTATCATTCTGGACAAGAAAAACTACCACCTTCAATACCAACAAAACCAACACCAAAACCCAAAACTATTTTGGTCAGGAATAAACAAACTACTCCATCCTGGCAACACCAAAACGCCTACCCCAGCTAACCTAGCACAAACCCAACCTAACATTATAGCCGACACTTTCAACAACTTTTTCTCTCAGTCTCCTCACTTGCAAGTACCATGACTCCCCCCCCCCAACCCTCCAAACTACCCCCACTCAAAACAGCACACACATGCTAAAGTTTAGTACTGTCTCAACAACCTATATACATAAGCTTCTATCTAAACTCAAACCCTGCACCCCTTCTGCAGACAAGCTTCCAGCTGAATATCTGCAACTAGCTGCATCCGAGATAGCCTACCCAGTCTCCATCTTAATAAACAGAACCATAACTGAATCCAAAATCCCATCCTGTTGGAAAATCTCCCATATTATTCCCCTCCATAAAGGAGGAAACTCCAGCGAACTCTCCAATTTTCGGCCTATTGCCCTTCTATCTCCTCTATCCAAAATAATGGAACACTGCATTCACCATCAACTTCTACATTATCTCTTAAATAACAACTTGCTTGTAGACTCACAACATGGTTTTAGACCCTACCACAGTACTTCAACTGCCCTTCTCTCCTTCACTGACTCTATCAATAAAAACCGCAACAATAACCTGTTCTCCTCTGCACTATTCTTAGACTTCTCAAAAGCGTTCGATATGGTCAACCATAAACTTCTCCTCGATACCCTACAATCCCTCTCACTTGATTCACTAGCATTACAGTGGTTCGACTCATACCTGACTAATAGAAAACAAGCAGTCCTCTGGGACAGCCATCTATCCTCTCAACTCCCTGTTACTATCGGCGTCCCACAAGGATCCATCCTAGGTCCCCTACTTTTCTCTATTTTCATAAATAACCTGCCCACTTCACTCCCAACATCCACTTGTATACAGTATGCAGATGATTCCACTCTCATCTGCTCTGCTTCTTCCCCAGCACAACTCCACTCTGCTACACAGGAGGTCTTCACTGCAGCAGAAAAATGGTTCCAACATATCTGTCTCCTCCTAAATCCCAAAAAAACCAAACTTCTACTGTTCACCCCTACCTCTAAATCCACCCCTATTACTTTTTCCATTGTATCGTGCAATGGCACTGTCATCCAACCTGACTTTTCCACTAAACTGTTAGGCGTAACCATAGACAATCAGCTAAATTTTGACTATCACATTGACTTAACTATCAAGTCAGTCAATAAAAAGATGGGTGCCCTTTATAGACTTAAGCCTTTCCTTACTGCCACTTCCCGAGTGGCTCTCGCCCAAACTCACCTCATTTCTACATTATTGTATGCCTCTCCTTCCTTTATCAATATATCTAAAGCTAATCTTCAAAAACTGAATACCGCCTACCACAGTATAGCCAGATTTGCCACTGGCTCTATATTTCAAACTCATCACTGTCTTAACTTAAAGAAACTAAACTGGCTTGAACTTCCAAACCTAATACTACTTCAGCAACTAATCATCACTTTTAAAATTCTACATTACCCCTCCAACACACCCACACTAAATAAACTCATCACTCCTTATAAAAATCTCACTACACTTAGATCAGCCAACAAGCTACTAGTTACTACTTTGAAATCTCATAGTAAATCAGGTGATTCCTTATTTGCAAACACTGTCGGTTCTTACTGGAATAAACTCCCCACAGAACTGACCTCCCTAGGCTCATGCCATCTTTTCAAAAAACAGATGAAAACTCACCTAATAACTCACTGGCTATGCCCCTGCTCTAATCCTGACTGACCTCAGCAAATTTATTACTCTCCCCAGTCTGCTCCTGTGTACTTTTGCTTTTCTGTTCTAACTTAAACTGACTTCCACAGTCCCTTTTTTTAAACCTCCACTCTTCTGTTCTTAGTTCTGTATTGACTCCCCCTCTTACCACTCTGTTTTTCTCTGTCTCTTGCGTCTTTTAGCTGACCTCCTATAATCCTACTACCTTGTACATTCCTCACTATCTTTGTTTTTCCCCCTCTCCTTTACCTACTGCCTGTTTCCTTAGCCTCACTAAGTCCAGAATTCCTATACCTAACAGTAACTGTACTTTATTATGTCCTTTCTCTTTACATCATTTCTGTCTTTTACCTATCTCTAACCTTTTAATATCTTTTACACTACTAACCTGCCTGTTTAACACTTTATATTAACCACTTTTATGCTTTCAGCCAAGACCTATTTGTTGTCATGACTAGCTACTATGGATATTGTTTTAACTTTAAATTGTGTTTTGATACTGAAGCTTTTCTCCTCAGCCTCCGGCCTAATTTTTGATTGTCATCTAGTCAGATTTTTACATGAAAAATGTATTTGCATTTCTATTTTGCCGTATCATACTTTATTAGTTTTAGTTTTATTTGTTTAGATAGTATTATTAATTACTTCATATATTGTAGTCTATTAGTCTGATAGTGGAGCTTTTCTCCTCGGGCCTCTGCTGAAAATGGACATGTATCCAGCCAGACTAGCCCGGTTAACAAATGTAAAATAAAAATAAATAAATAATTTAAAGTAGAGGAATTAGTCCTCCCCCTTGTACTTGTGTTTAGGACCATTTTAGTTAGAGGTCTTTGTGGTGTACTGTTTTTGTTCTGTTCCCGCGCTTGTGGCTGATTGACCGTTGGTCTAGCTGTTGAGTTAGTTATGCGGTGTTTGTGGTAACTATGTATAAAGATACTAAGGAGCATAAGCCTTCGGGCTTTAAAAAGTGCACCAAGTGTAGTCATAAGATGTCCATCACTGATGGACACTGTTTGTGTGTACTGTCTGGGAGCGATTCACCTCCAGGAATCATGTAGTTTTTGTCATGCTTTTAGCCCGCGTGTTCTTCAGGAAAGGAAGAACAAATTGATTTTGAAGGGATTTCTGAAACCCTCCTTCGAGGAGGGTTTGGAGAGTGCCTCCAGCTTTAAGTCTTTTCCATCAAAAGCTAAATCTTCCAAGGCTAAAAAGCAATCCCCGGCTCAATCAGTATCATCGGAGCTGCTGGAAAAAACAGCTAAATCTTCAATGACGTCCTCGGGGCCGCAGGAAGTGTCAGTGTCCATGGAACCTGCTTCATCTCCAATTTTCTTGGAGCCTGTTTGGAGCCGGTCGCCTAGCATCAGGCCGGTATCTCCTCCTCGCAGGTCTCCTACAGAAAGGAGGTCACTATCTCCTTCCCTATCCTCCAGGACCTTATCAGATGTGGACGTTAATAGAGTGGTGCAGAGACTTCTTCAGTCACCGGTACTGGCAAAATTCTTTTTGGCTCCGACCCAGTCGGCTCTGGAGCCGGTCCCTCTACCTACATCGATACTTCCTCCTCCGAGTGCATCTCAGCTTTCGGAGCCGGAGTGCTCGGCTCCGTGTGATGCCCCTAGATCAGTTCTGACAGCCCCTCCCTGGCTTATCTGTTCCAAAATCAGCTCCGACCCCGTCGGCACTGTCCACAGGGTTCAGAACTCAGGATTCCTTGGTTGGACCCGAGGGAGAGGCTTCGGGACATCTCTTGGCTCCTTGTCTCCCTCTCGGTGCTTTGGCATGGGGGAGCCTGACTCCTGTCTTGGCTTCGGATGCTGGTCTAACTTTGGACCCGGGAGGACCAGTTTTCGAGGCCATGTGGAGCGCACTGGCCAGGTCGTCAGCAGCATCATATGGTTCGGTCACACTGTCGCCTACAGCACCGCTGCAGGTCTCTGATCACCCTCTATCTCTTGACAGCAGAGCCCCAAGGCCTCAGGGTACCCCCATGAGTGGTCCCTATATTTCTGAGGGCCCCTCAGTAATTTTGCCTGAGGAGCCACCCAGAAAGAGAATGTGCAAGAGGAAGCACATAGATTTCCAAGATGAGTCTCTCACGTCAGGCACCGACCTCGAGGAATCGGAGGGGTCTCCTAAGTCATCCTCTGAGGATGTTCCTTTCTCTGACATACTAGAGATTTTGAAGCAAAGAGGTGACTGGCCATCCAAAGCCCCCTCCGAAGAGGAGTCTGTGTTCCTGAAGGCCTTTGGTGCTCAGCCCTCCACCTCCTGGGTGTCTCCACCCTTCGACGAGCTTCTGGATCTGGTTTGTTGAAGGGTGTGGGAAACCCCTGACTTTGTGGAACCAGTCCCCAGGAGACCCAACAAATTTTTGTCTGCCCCTCCTGATAAGGAATTTCTATCCAGGGGAGTCCCTGTGGATGCCATGGTGGTGGCAGCGGCCACCAAGAAGGAATTGGCTGAGACTTCTTCCACCGTCCACCCCCCCTAACAAGGAGTCTAGGACTATGGACCGGTATGGGAAGCGTACGTTTTCTTCAGCGGCCTTTACTTTGCGGTTGCTGAATTACTTATCACACTTTACACGGCTCCAGAGAGATCTCCTAAAGGAGCTTGGAGATACTGTAATGGGTAACGTTTCTGAGGCGGTGGCTCAGAAGCTGAACGCTCAGATGTTCACCCTCAATTCTATTGCGAACTCCTCCATGAGGCTGATCTCTCACGCAACCGAGGGAGCAAGTAGGGCAGCAAGCTCAGGAGTCGCTCTTAGGAGACATGCCTGGATGCGCCTTTGTCATTTCGCGGAGGCCTTCAAGTCTACATTCACTGATGCCCCGTTTGATGGTTCCTCTTTGTTCGGAACCAAGGTGAAGGACACTCACTAGGTGCGAGCAAGAGGGAAAAACTCTGTCTGCCGTAGGAGTCTGTTTTTTCCCTTCCCTCTAGGCCTTATCCCAAGGCCCAGAGGGGTGGAAAGATGTGGTTCATGAAATCACAGAGGTTTTTTCCCGATGCACAAGGTGGGCCCCCCTCCAGAGGCGGGGGGGGTTATTCAGGTAGACGCCGCCCTAGAGGCAGAGGAGGCCCTCGTAACTCGGGAGACCACGATTCCTTTCGTGGTTCTCCCTACTGCCGCTTCTGATGGGAGGCCCGACTGTGCGTTTCCAGAGCCAATCGGGGGTCGAATCTCACTATACCTGGAGGCCTGGCAAGGTATCACCCAAGATCAATGGGTTCTACGAATAATTTCTGGAGGATATGTCATTCCCTTCTCGTAAACTCCCCCTCCAATCAAGAAAATCCTGGATGTTCCACCCAGTCAAAGGGATTCCACAGCTTCAGAGGTTTCAAAGCTGCTAGAAAAAGGAGCCATCCAACATGTGCCCTCAGACCAGATTGGATTAGGGACTTACTCCATATTCTTTTTGGTGCCAAAAAGGACAAGGGACCTGAGACCCATTTTGGATTTCAGCCGATTGAACACCCATGTGCAAAAGTCCAAGTTCCGAATGGTCATGTTGCAATCTATTCTCCCATTGTCGGGAAAAGAAGTGTGGATGTGCTCCATTGACCTCAAGGATGCTTACTACCACATAAAGATGGACAGGGCATCCAGAAGTCATCTACGCTTCCGGCTGGGAGCCAGTCACTTTCAGTTTTGAGTCCTGCCCTTTGGTCTCACCACAGCCCCCAGGGTGTTTACCAAATGCATGGCAGTGGTGACTGCTCACTTGAGACGTCAGGGATTCCAAGTGTTTCCATACCTGGATGACTGGCTCCTTACTGCCACCACCAGGCATCTGCTACTTCAGACCAGAGACGCTACTATCAATCTATCTCAACAGTTGGGCATCACCTTGAACTGGGAGAAATCTGTCTTGTTGCCCTTGCAGCATGTCACCTTTATAGGTGCCGAATTAGACACCATCCTCATGCGGGCATTTCAACCACAGAAAAGAATCAGAGTCTTACAACAACAGATTTACGCCTTGCTCCCTCTGAGAAGAGTGAAGGCAAGATTGGTCCTCCAGTTGTTGGGGACGATGGCTGCTGCGATTGTTAGTCCCACTGGCAAGGTTACATATGAGGCTCCTTCAGTGGCTACTCTTTGCCCAGTGGTCTTTTCAACATCTTCCACTTTCTCACCCTATTCTACTCAGACAGATGCAAACAGGAACTCAGTTGGTGGCTTCACACCGACAACCTCAATGCGGGAAAGTCCTTTGTTCCTTTGCCTCCGGTTGCCACGGTGACCACAGATGCCTCCCAGATGGGGTGGGGGGAGCATTATCTAGGCAGGACAGTCCAAGGCACGTGGCAAGAGTACGAGTTGCATCTGCATATCAATGTCCTGGAGATGAGAGCAGTGCTATTAGTGTTGCAAGCACTTCAGAGTTTTCTTCCTCTCGGGACTATTGCAATCCACTCAGACAATATGTCAGTGGTATGGTATCTGAACAAACAGGGAGGAACCAAGTCATACCCCCTTTGCAGAGAGGTCATGCAAGTGTGGCAGTGGGCAGTGTCTTCCCAACGTTTTCTGGTAGCGATGCACATTCTGGGGAAGTCCAGTGTGATCACAGACAGGCTAAGCAGAGCTATTCTGATGCCTCATGATTGGTCCCTGAACTGTCAAGTTGCGGAGCAGATTTTCCGCAGGTGGGGTCAGCCTTGCTGCAACCTTCTTACCAGCCCCCTCAATGCCAAATGCAGCAACTAATTCACCCTTATCCCCCCTGAGGGGGGAGTCACCCAGGGACGCTCTAGTCCACGATTGGCCCTCCGGTCTACTTTATGCCTTTCCTCCGGTTCCTTTGCTGTTCTTCAGAAAACGCAATCCCTGGGAAGCAAAATTATTCTGATTGCTCCACACTGGCCTCATCAAATTTGGTTCCCCTTTCTCCATCCCTATCTCATGGACGCTCCTTGGATTCTGGACCCACAACCAGACTTACTGACTCGCATGTCAGGGCAGCTCCATCCCTCTCTTCGGACCCTCCGGTTGACAGCTTGACTACTCCACTTCCGTCATTAGTTTTAGGCTTCACCATTTTTCGCCGGAGGTGGTTCATATTCTGTCTTCCTCTCATAAGCCTTCGAGCAGGAAGATTTATTACAGCAAATGGAAGAGATTTTCCATCTGGGCACATGCCAAACAGATTGACCCTTACACAGCTCCAATCTCGTCAGTATTGGAGTTCCTTTCTATGCTTTTCGACCAGGGATTCACTGCCGCAACCATTAAAGTCCAGTTGCCGGCGATTTCTACCTTTTACTTCGCAAACGAACCTAGTTTAATGGCACATAGACTCTGTAAGGCTTTCCTGAAAGGCACTTTGTTGCTTTGTCCTCCTGTCTCTGAACCTGTTATGCCTTGGGACTTAAACTTTGTTCTACAGGGTTTTACTTCACCCCCCCCCCCTTTGAGCCTGCAGCCACTTGTGATTTAAAATTCTTAACTTGGAAGACTGTCTTTTTGGTAGCCATCACATCAGCCAGACGTGTTTCGGAGCTTCAAGCTTTATCAGTTAAACCACCTTATTTGATTTTTCATGAGGACAGGGTTTCTCTCAGACTGAATCCTTCCTTTCTTCCCAAAGTAGCGTCAGTTAGCCAGTTAACCTTAACTAATCCATTGAATTACCATTGTTTTTTCCTCAGTTCTGGAACAAAGCAGAATTCAAATTTCATCAGTTGGATGTGCACAGACAATTACGATTTTATTTGCACAGAACAAAGGACCTCAGAAAATCTGATCAGTTGTTTGTGTCATTTTCGGAAAACAGACTTGGGTCTCCTGTTTCCAAAGTCACGTTGTCCAGGCGGATTTCCAGTTGCATTTCTTTCATTTATACTTCAGGGAGAAGAGATTTACCGTTCCGAGTGAAGGCTCACTCTACCCAGTCTGTATCTACATCTACAGCTTTTCAGGCCAGATTGTCTATGGATGATATTTGTGCTGCGGCTACTTGGGCATCTCCTCATACCTTTGTTACTCATTACAAGTTAGATGTGGTATCTAGAGGCAGGTCTTCCTTTGGTTCCACAGTGCTCAGGAGTATTTTCCACTGAGCCACCCAGGATTTAGGTGCTGAGGATGCTGTCCCACGGGTAAGAATGTAGGTGAAATTGGACTACATAACATCAAGAAGTTATGTACTCACCATAACGTTCGATGTATGTAGTCCATCTCGCCTCACATTCTTACTTACCCCCCCCCCCACCTTCCCCCATCCTGGAGGACCTGGAGGTTAGGCCTGGTTTCAGGGTTCCCTTCATTCTTGGTTTGTTCTTCCTTCCTTAGGTGGTGTTATGCATGAAGAGTGAGTGCTGGTGCTCGCAGCAAACTAGATCTGGGGATAGAGAGCAGTGCAGCATGGGATACCATCTTGGCCCAGCCAATTGAAAGACTTCAAGCTAAAGTATGGCCGAGTCGGAGCCGACATTCGGCTCC
This sequence comes from Protopterus annectens, assembly GCF_019279795.1. Taxonomy (NCBI): domain Eukaryota; kingdom Metazoa; phylum Chordata; order Ceratodontiformes; family Protopteridae; genus Protopterus; species Protopterus annectens. The sequence continues at coordinate 507,861,188 of NC_056725.1, read as the reverse complement.
GAACCCACAGGTAAGAATGTGAGGCAAGAAGGACTACATACATCGAATGTTATGGTGAGTACATAACTTGTTTTTTCTCAACCTGAGACTTCAGGTGAACTTAGAGAAATCCTCTTTCCATCTCACAGTATAGTGTTTCTAGGGTGATGGCTTCTCTTCCTCATAACAAAGGTGAATTTTACAATGAACAGTAACTGACATTTTGCAGCCAGACTTTGGCCTCTGCCACAGAATGTCTCCATTCTAGGTTTTATGGCCTCTGTAATTCTCTTGATTCCTTCGGCCAGACTTCACATGAGAAAAGTCCAATGGTTCCTCAAGTCATTTTGGACCCAACATCAGCACCCCCTATCCTTTCAGATTCCAGTGCCAGGGTTTGTCAAAAGGGAGATTATCCGATGAGTGAATCAGTTATACCTCAACCTAGGCCTCACTTTGACGTGTTCAGTCTGTAACCACATGTGTTTCAGACTTTGCTTGGGGAGCTGTATCCAGAGGGGTGAAAGTTCAGGGTTTGTGGAACTAGTAGGACAAATTGAAGCACTCAAATGTCAAAGAAATGATGGTACTAATAAATACTCTCAGATCAGTGAACCATATTTGAATTCCAGGCCCTCTACTAGTAATCACCAATAGTCACAGTGATGTAGTTCATAAACAAAAGGGTGTGGGGCACCAGATCCTACCACCTTTGCAGATTAGTTGTGGTAACCTGAGATCTGCTTGCCTTCAGTCTCAACAAACAAGAAAGAATCTGCTCCAGGACTTCTTGCACAAAGGCCTAGAAGAAAGATGTCTTTTCAATCTCATGGCCATGAATGTTCCTGTATGACTTTCCACCCTTTCCTCTGGTAACCATGTCTTGACTGAAATCACTGTTGCAGTATTCTTAACATATGGATTTTCATCTGCTGACATCTGGCTGGGGTACCAAATGTTTACCTTCCCAAGGGTGTACGTCTGACTCATTATTTCAACTGTTATGTGTTTAAGTATATAGGTGTCTGTATGCACAAGTTCCTCAGAATTTCTCGCTGACTAAACGCAGGTCGTACATCTGTCAGACTGCTCTCCATTAGGTTGTTGGTACCATTGCTTCTCTTGCTCAGTTTTAAGATAAGCGCACTGTTGGAGAGCCTTCCATTTTTTGTATTTTGGACTGTGTTTTAAATTTTTTGTAAGATGTCAGCTGGGAGTGGTAAATGTGAGTGTGGTAGACATATTCCATGTAAAGACTTGCACACTAAGGGCCGTTTTTTGTTTAGGCCTAGAACTTGACTACAAATCCTGCTGTGTCTGCTACTCATTCATTCCAAAAATCCTTAGTTTAGAGTGTTCCTTGCTTAACATGTTCCTTGAAATGCAGCATTTAAAATGCCTGGCCCGGACAAAGATGGTAGAATCCCTAGCACCTGACTTTACCCTTTGGCCAAAGAAGAAACTCGAGACCCCAAGATGATTTGGAGTCTAGCATTTCTGTGTCAGAAGTACCTGCTGAGGTTGCAGAACCTGTGGTACATCTGATATCCTCTCATTTGCCCATTATTAAGACCCCAGTGGAGACCAGTATGGCTCCTGAGGCCTTACAGGTGGCGGATACGTTAGAGGAACCTCAGTTAATCATTTAGAGGGACCATACAGAGTCCCCCAAATCCTAGTCTGGGAAGAGGTTCCACATACTCTGAAGTACACCAGGGATCCGAACCTCACCTACAACTTCTATGGAAAAAGAATGGATTGACTTCTCCCATGGCTCATTTAAAGCTATAATGGCCCTGAAGCTTTCTCCTTTTTTTGACCCAGATACTTGAGACTCTGCAGGTGCAGTGGTTATAAAAAGTGTACACACCCTTGTTAAAATGCTAGTTTTTTGTGATATAAAAAAAAATGAGACCACAATAAATCATTTCAAAACTTTTCCCACCTTTAATGTGACCTATAACCTGTACAATTCAATTGAAAAACAAATCTGTCAGGGGAAAAATATAAAAAATAAAAAAAATGTACAATAAGCTGGTTGCATAAATGTACACACCCTTAAACTAATACTTTGTTGAACTACCTTTTAATTTAATTACAGCATTCAGTCTTCTTGGGTAGGAGTCTATCAGCATGACAGATCTTGTCTTGGCAATATTTGCCCACTCTTCATTGCAAAAGTGCTCCAAATCTGTCAGATTGAGAGGGCGTTTCTTGTGCACAGCCCTCTTCAGGTCACCCCACAGATTTTCTATTGGATTTAGGTCTGGGCTCTGGCTGAGATATTCCAAAACTTTAATTTTCTTCTGGTAAACCATTCTTTTGTTGATTTGGATGTATGCTTGGAGTCATTGTTGTGTTGAAATGTGAAATTCCTCTTCATCTTCAGCTTTCTAGCAGATGCCTGAAGGTTTTGGGGCAAAAGTGACTTGTTTGGAACTGTTCATAATTCCCTCCACCTTGACTAAAGTCCCAGTTCCAGCTGAAGATGAGCAACCCCAAAGCATGATACTGCCACTACCGTTCTTCACCGTGGGGATGGTGTTCTTTTGGTGATGCCAAGTGTTTTTGAGCCAAACTTGCTTTTTGGAATTGTGGCCAAAAAGTTCAATCTTGGTCTCATCAGACCATAACACATTTCCCACATGCTTTTGGGAGACTTGATCTATTGTTTTGCAAATTTTAGCCAGGCCTGGATGTTTTTCTGTGTAAGAAAAGGCTTCCGTCTTGCAGCCCTACCCCATAGTCCAGACATATGGAGAATACGGGAGATTGTCACATGTAGTACACAACCAATAGTTGCCAGAAATTCCTGCAGCTCCTTCAGTGTTGCTGTACATCTCTTGGCAGCCTCCCCGACCAGTTTTCATCTTGTCTTTTCATCAATTTTGGAGGGATGTCCAGTTCTTTGCAACGTCACTGTTGTCCCATATTTTCTCCACTTTTTCATGATTGACTTCACTGTGTTTCATGGTATATCCAATGCTGTAGAAATTTTTTTGTACCCTTCTTCTGACTGATACCCTTCAACAATGAGATCTCTTTGATGCTTTGTAAACTGTCTGCGAACCATGGCTTTTGCTGGAGCAGGCAACTGAGTAAATGTCAGGAAAATCCTACTAGGACAGCTGAACTTTATTTGGGGTTAATCAGAGTCTCTTTAATTGATGGCAGGAGTGTACCCAAGAAGAAGACTGAATGCTGTAATTAAATCAAAAGGTGCTTCAACAAAGTATTAATTTAAGGGTGTGTACACAGTAACAAAGTATTAAAGGGTGTGCACACTTATGCAATTAGCGTATTGTATGTTTTTTATTTTTTATATTTTTTTCCCCTAACAGAGGTTTTCATTTGAATTGTACAGGTTATAGGTCACATTAAAGGTGGGAAACATTTTGAAATTATTTATTGTGGTCTAATCTTTTTATATCACAAAAGCCTGGCATTTTTAACAGGGGTGTGTACACTTTTTATATCCACTGTATATACACAAGATTCATCTTCCTCTGAGGATGAACAAGACATAGACTCTGATTTATTCTCTGGATTACTCCTCACAAATACGTTCTGCAGCTCAGCTCTCATCTGATGAAAGGGTCTCCCCTTATCCAGATTCTCCTATTGAAGAGTCCACTTTTGGAGAAACTATTCAAATCATGCTGAGGCATTTTGAATAGCAGTCAAAGTAATTATCTGATGTACAAAAGCGGTACTATAGCCTTATGGAAATTGGCATTCCAGCTCCTAATTTAGTCCCCTGAGTTCTAGTAGCTTATCTAGATGCCTTCCAGTCTACATCTTCAGCTCATGAATCTCAGCTACCAGCACCTAAAAGACCAGACAGGTTCTATAAGGTACCTGATGACCTTAAATACCTGTATAAAAATCCTGTGGCTGACCCTGCTGCAGTTTCCCTATCCTCAGATATGCCATCTAAGCTGCTTTCCAGTGCTAACACTCTTCCCACTGTCAAGGATAGTAGGGCTATGGATAGCTGGGGAAAGAAGGTTCTACACTTCCTCTACACAAGCATTCAGAGCTATTAACTACCGGACTTAAATGACCAAGTATTTGATCTTGGCCTTTGCAAAAGGTTATGTCAGACCCACAGTCAGCGGATTCTAAGCAGCAAATGCAGACCTTACAGTCCGAAGCTACTCAAATAGTCAGCTATAGCATAAAATGCAGTTATGATGCTTGGGTGCTTCCTCCAGGGCTGCTGTCACAGACTGTGTCATCAGAGGATATGCATGGCTTCACAGCCAGCCCAGTCCTGAAAACGTCAAATCTAAAATATTGGATTGCCCTTAGATGGAGATCTCTTGTTTGGTCCATAGGCTGTCAGCCTCTTCAAAGCCCAGCAGGAGCAAGGCAAGACCATGAAAAACTGTAGACAGGTTCTACTTTCTACAGTCCCTAGAAATTACCAAAGTCTACTTCTTTTGTTAAGTCCACTCTCAAACAAAGAAAAACACCAAGAAAAAGATTTCCAGGCAAACCTCATAGGGAATCTCCTTCAGTGATGCCTCCTTTTGGAAGCAAAAACCTGTGACTTCCTTCCCAACCATTCCTCCCCTCAACCGTCTACCCCTCTATCTTTCTCTGTCTGTCCCTTTTTGGGAAATGGTAACTACAGACAAATGGGTTTTGACTGTCATTAAAGAAGGATATGCCATAAACTGGAAAACCATCCCATCTCTAAAGGGCATGCCTGTTCTACCTCTCAACCAGCTTCTATTGCTCGATCCCATTATTCTGGGCTTAGCAGATCAGGGCACCATTGAAAGGGTGCCAAATCCCATCAAGGGAGAAGGTTTCTATTCCAGAATATTTTTGGTAGCAAGAATGGAAAGAAAAAAGAAAAACATTCTGGATCCCTCTCTCCTAAAAATCCATTCTTTCAGAATGTTCTCTCTCTTCCTACCCTCCTTCCCTTCATTTTTCCTTGTGCCTTCCTGGTATCCCTGGACCTAAAAGATGCCTACTTTCACATTCCTATTTGACCTTCTTGCAGGAAATTCCTCAGATTCATCTCTGCTGTTTGTGTTTTCAATTTACTGCTTTGCCCTTTGGTCTCTCTTCATGTATCAAGAGTCTTTACAAAGTGTCTAGCACCAGTGGAAGTTTACTGATGCACACAAGGAATTCATATTTTTCCTTACTTTTATCTCCATGGACATCCTCCTCAAGCTTGTACATTACACGGTATATATTTTGGTAGTACTGAGATTCACAATCATTTTCAAGAAAATCCCATCTTACACCAACTCGGGACCTAGTGTTTCCTAGGTTGCAGACTGGACACTCGTAATGCATGCTTTTCTTCCTTAGGGAAACAGTCTGGCCAGCTTCTTCCAGTATCTCCACTCAGTACTACATTGCACAGCAAGTTAGATCCTCAGGGCTTAAGGTTTCATGGCAACTACCATCCAAGTGCTTCCTCTGGCCAGACTACACATGAGAAAATTTCATTGGTACCTGAAATCTGTGTGGTCTTAACATTCTCAATTCCTGATCCCTCTCCTAACTTGCTTCAAAAAGAAGCAGCTCTGATGGGAGAAACAGGTCACTCTGTCTGGATCTTCCATTCCACCCAGCCCCTCCCATCCAAGTTCTCCACACAATTGCTTCAGAGAAAGAATGGGGGGGGAGTGGACAGCATTTCTCCCCTCCTGAAAAAGTACATCAACTTGAAAGAAATGATCTCCCACATATGGATACCAGCACATTCTTGATGTACACTGACAACACCACAGTTATGTAGTATTTAAACAAATGGAGGAGCATAAGGTCTTGCCCACTATGCAGGCTAGTACAAGAGACATGACACCTAGCAACTCAAATGAAGATGACTTTGATAGCTGCATACATTCCCTACCAGGAGAATGTGCAGGCGGACTCCTTAAGCAGATCCCTGGAGGACCCTCACAAATGGCCCCCAAACAGACTGATCTTCAAAACATTCCAGCACCAGTGGGGCACAGCACAAGTAGACCTTCTTGCTTCCCCAGTAAACCATTAGCTTCCTCTGTACTGCGCCACAATCACTTCTCCTTTAGCCTGGAGAACAGACAGCTTCTCTTTTCAGTGGTCAAGGAAATACCTATATGTCTTCACCCCTCTGCCACTGCTTCCAAGAACCTTTGTCACTCATCCCTTTCTAACATAGATACCAAGAAGGTGAGGTAGTTCGTTTAGATGCTTTATTACATAGAAACACATCAGGATGGATAGCAGCATCATAAGTTATAAACAGACTGATTAACAGAGACACCTTGCATACATACATGCTTACATCTCAACAGCTTACTACCAAATGGCAGTCAGGTTCGCATGTACTTTGTATTTATACACTTGTGCAAGCCCTTAAATTGCTTCTTAAAGGTACATACACACACACGCACATTGATCTACATCCTCCCTCTTAAAGAGATTGCCCTTAGTATAAAAAAAAAATGGAGTTAGAGATGCATTATTATAACATTAGAAACAAATGCAATGTTCATGTCAAAGTTATCGTTTATCTATAACATGGTCTGTAGATATGACTGGATCTGGTAACATAACAGTCTGGACTGGGTTTAGCAACAGGGACAATTTTCAGTGAACAGCTCGTATCAGGAACAACTGGATTCATCACAGGAACAGGAATATTCTCTGGAAATTCCTCTGGAACACCGGACAACTCACTCTGAGATAGTCCTCATAGGCTATGTGCTGCGGTATAAGCTCAGACACCGGCATCAAATGTTTCCGATTCTGCCTAAACTCTACTCCTTGTAATTCCACAATGTACGATCTTGGCTTTGAGGAGATATTCTTCATGACTCCAATCCGATCATAAGCTTTGGACATTTGCATCCTTACCACTTCTCCCCCTCATAATGGATTGAGCAGTTTGCTGGTCTTATTGTAGTAGGACTTCTGGGTTAAAAGCTTCTTCAACAGATTGGTTTTCACTGACCTGTTGTTCTTGACACATGGAACCAACAGTTGACTACTGATTGGTAACGTGGTTCTGGTTTGTCTTTACCAACGTCTCTGGGCAGGTAAACCAAGATGTTTATCATGGGGAATATTTCTGAGATTCAAGAGATTCAGGAAAACATCACTGCTGTCTCATTTCAACTTCTCTAGTAACTGCTTTGCACTGCATGCTCTGACAAACCATTTGACTGCGGATACTCTGGGTTATTCATACATGAGTAAAGTCCCACTCTTTGGCAAATCTTTTGAACTGTTGGCTTGTAAACTGTGTGCCATTGTCAGAAATAACTTTGTGCAGACTACCATGGACTGCAAAGTGACCCTTCTTCTTGGTGATGACAGTATTAGATGATAGATTAGGAACAGGTCAGTCTTGAAACAGTTTGAATAAGAGTCTACTAACACCAAATAATGCTGACCATTCCACTAGAAAATATCAGTGGCTACTGTTGACCAAAGTAGTTCAGGAATCTGGTTTAGCTGAAGTGGTTCCTTCTGTTGATGTGACTTAATACTATTACACACAGAAGAAGATAAATGTGCTCTCGATGTCTTGTGACATAGAAGGCCAGAATATTAGTCCTCTCGCCCTTCTTTCAGTAGAGTTGGTTCTTGGATGACCATGATGCAAGATAGTAATGTACTCTTGTTGCAAGGACTTTGGAGCAATTACTTTCTGACCTTTCCTAATGATACCATTATCCGACAAATTCTCATCTCTGTATGGAAAATAAGAATGTTATGTGATCCTATCTCGCCTACATTCTGAATGATGGGTTCGGAGCCGATCCCTCGGCTCCGACTCGGCACGCTTATGCCAAAGAGCGAAGTCTCTTATTGGCTGAGCTTACTATATCCCAGGATGCACCACTACCAGTCCCCCAGATCTCGTTTGCCGCTTCCCTGCGAAGACGTGGTCTCGAGCTGGCTGGGCTAAGTAGTTTATTAAACTAACTTTTCTGTCAGTTTTTTGCTGTTTTTGCTCACAAAAGCTGTTTTAACGGCTATCGCTAACTTTGTGTACGATTTGGATTTTGAATTGTTGTGTGTGATTGGGTTCAGTTTGTTTTCGGCCCCCCCTCCATCCAGGGCCTTCCCGGACTGTTAACCTTTATACTTACAGGGTCTCTAGTATACAAATTGGTTAGAGTTACCTGTTCTTTTTACAGGAAGAGTTGGCATTAATTATTACTGTAAGCTTTAATTTATCAGCAGTAGAAATTTAGTGTATTTTCCTGTCAGAGTGACTAGATTTGTGTATCAACATGTCTCAAACCCCTAGGCCTTCGGGCTTTAAAAAATGTTCGAAATGTGGGTTTAAAATGTCTATCACAGACGATCATTCGCTCTGTGTATATTGTCTCGGGGCAAAGCACTTGCAGGAGTCATGCAGTGTATGTCACGCTTTTTCCTCAAGGGTCCTCCAGGAGAGGAAAAATAAATTGATTTTAAAGGGGTTAGTTAAACCCTCCTTTGAAGAAGCCTTGGCATCCTCTCCTGCTCCAACCAAAAGAAAGGGCTTGGTTCCGACCAGTCCGTCGGACCCGACTGCCAAGAAACTTAGGCAGGCTCTCCTTGGCTCCAAAGACTTGGAGCCGAGGTTGAATGGTCTGCCTCGATGCCACCAGTATCGACTTCTCTGTCTTCGGAGCCGATGGCTGGGGCATCGAGGCGGGTCACCTTCGCCGGCTCCACTGCTCTCGGAGCCGACAATGGTCGGCCCCTCAGACACTTCCTCCTCCCGGGCGAAGTCTACCTCCCCACCCGTGGAATCTGCTGTGAGTATTCCCTCGGCGCCGATACTCATCGAGTCGCCTCGAGCCGGTCCCCTAGCCCTTTGGGGCCGATGGAGAGGCCTTCTCGAACCCGTTCTGTTTCCCCTCGCTCTTCGAGGATGTCGGATTCTGATATCGACAGCGTCCTCCAAAGACTGTTCCAGTCCCCAGTCTACCAAAAATTTGTTCCGGTTCCGACCCAGCTGGTTTCGAGCCGATGACCTTGGCCCACCCGTTGCCATTCCTCCTCCGACCGCTTCGCTGCGGAGCAGGTGCTGTTGGAGCCGGTGGAGATTCTAGGGTCGGCTCCGACCCTTACTCCAACCCGGCCTTCGGGTCCGAGTTTAGCACGCTGACTTCTTCGGCTGGACCCGGGGTGATGTTTCGGGACCTATGCTTTCGGTTCCGAGCCTCCCCTCGGTGCTTGCTGCGGGACTCCGTCGGCTATCACGGCTCGAGTCCGGACACTCCCAGGATTCTGGGGGTCCGGCTTTCAGGGCCATGAGGAGTGCCTTGGCCAAGTCCTCTTCGGCCATCTCTCCGGTTTTACCAGCACCTTCCCTGGGCGTGGAGACTGGGTCTTTGGCTGTTCCCCTGTCCGTAGCCAGCGGAGCCCCAAGGCCTGAGGTTACCCCCAGTGGGGGTTCCCCTCCTCCTGAGGGTTCTTCGGAGTTATCTTCAGAGGAACCCCCAAGGAAGAGATCGTGCAAGAGGAAGCACGTGGACTCCCCCGAGTCTATTACATCGGACACTGATATGGATGATGCGGAGGGGTCCCCAGTCGTCCTCGGATGATGTCTCATTTGCAGACATCTTAGAGATCCTCAAACAACGAGGCGGCTGGATATCCAAACCCCCCTCTTCTGACGAATCAGTGCTCCTCAAGGCCTTTGGGGCTCAGCCCTCCGCCTCCTGGGTGTCTCCGCCCTTCGACGAGCTTCTGGATTTAGTTTGTCAAGGGCGTGGGAACATCCAGATACCGTGGAACCAGTCCCTTCCGTCCAAATAAATTTTTATCTGCTCAGGCGGAGAAGGAGTTCCTTACTAAAGGCGTGGCTGTAGATGCCATGGTGGTGGCATCTGCTACACAACAGGACGTGGCAGAGGCTTCAACGTCATCCATCCTCCTAATAAGGAGTCTAGGAGTATGGATAGGTGCGGAAGCGCACCCTGACTTCAGCGGCCTTTACCTTAAGGTCTCTGAACTATTTGGCACATTTTACAAGGCTTCAGAGGGATCTGGTCAAGGAGTTGTCAGATTCCTCTCGGTAACCTACCTGAGCAGCTAGCCCAGTCGGTTAGCTCTCAGTTGGCTATCCTTACGTCAATTTCTAACTCGTCCATGAGGCTCATTTCCTATGCGGCCGAAGGGGGGAGAGCTGCAGGCACAGGCGTGGCTCTCGTGACAAGCCTGGCTCCGCTTGTGTCAGTTCTTGGAGGCCTTCAAGTCTTCCTTCGCCGACGCTCCCTTTGATGGGTCCTCATTGTTTGGACCCAAGGTGAAAGACACCCTTACCGCTGTGAGCAAGAGGGAAAACGTTATCTGCCGTAGGGGCCCGTTATTCCACTCCCTTCGGCCTTACCCCAAGGCCAAAGGAGGGAAAATGTGGTTCGAAAGTCTCGCAAGTTTTTCTCCCAACAGCAGGAAGATTCCCGTCCAGAGGCAGAGGGCGGGAAATTTTTCAGGGAGACGCCGTCCCAGAGGCGGCAGAGGGCCCGCAATTCTGGAGACCGCGAGTCCTTTTGTGGCTCTTCAGCCTCCCACACGACATGAGGGTTTGCCCGGCTGTGCTGCTCCGGAGCCAGTCGGGTGTCGTTGCCAAGCACCTAGAAGCCTGGGAGTCAATCACTCAGGACAGATGGGTGCTTCGGATCATTGCCGGAGGTTACACCATCCCATTCAAAGACTCACCCCCTCCGTCCAAGAGAATCCCGGGCCCACCACCCAGTCAAAGGGAAATAGCAGCCGCAGAAGCTTTAAAGCTGCTAGAAAAAGGAGTCATCCAACCGGTCCCCACAGACCAGATCGGATCAGGAAATTACTCCAGGTTCTTTTAGTGCCAAAAGACAGGGGACCTGAGACCAATATTGGATCTCAGCAGACTGAACCAATCCGTGAAATCCAGATTCGAATGGTCACGTTACAATCCATTCTCCCGTTGTTGGAGAAGGATGTTTGGATGTGCTCCATAGACCTCAAGGACGCCTATTATCACATTCCGATACATCAGGCGTCCAGAAGGTATCTGCGCTTCAGCCTGGGAGTCAGTCATTACCAATTTTGTGCTCTGCCCTTTGGTCTCACCACAGCCCCCAGGGTGTTCACCAAGTGTTTGGCAGTAGTGACTGCTCACCTGAGAAGTCTTGGATTCCAAGTGTTTCCCTATCTCGACGACTGGCTCCTGACTGCCACCACCAGGCATCTACTAATGGACAACCTCAAAGCCACCATCTCCCTGGGTGTTTCCCTAGGGATTACATTCAATTGGTCAAAGTCTGTCTTGCTGCCCTCTCAACGCATAAAATTTATAGGGGCAGAGATAGACTCAAGATTGATGCGCGTCTTTCTTCCTGCCGAAAGGATCCGAATCTTACAGGGCCAAGTTCAAGCTCTGGTCTCGAGATCCAAAGCCCCAGCCAGGATGGTCCTACAGGTTTTAGGCTCAATGTCTGCCACGGTTCTTTTAGTTCCTCTAGCAAGATTACACATGAGGATTCTTCAGTGGCTCTTGTCAACTCAATGGTCCTTTCAGGATCTTCCCCTCAATCATCACATCATGATTACGGAAATATGCAAAAGGGACCTTCGCTGGTGGCTTCAGACATCCAACTTGGATCACGGAAAACCCTTTGTTCTCCCCCCTCCAGTAGTTACCCTGACGACAGATGCCTCCCAGATAGGGTGGGGGGGGCATTGTCTGGGCAGGCTAGTTCAGGGCTCCTGGCTTCCAGACGAAGCTCTTCTCCACATCAACGTGTTGGAGATGAGGGCTGTTCTTCTATCCCTACAGGCCTTACACAAGTTTCTTCCTCAAGGCATCATCGCCATCCATACAGACAATATGTCGGTGGTTTGGTATCTGAACAAACAAGGAGGGACCAGATCGTATCCCCTTTGCAGAGAGGCCATGAGAGTGTGGGAATGGGCTGTAGCTACCAACCGCTTCTTGGTAGCGACCCACATCCCGGGAAAATCAAATGTATTGGCGGACAAATTAAGCAGGACAATTCTCTCTCCCCACAAATGGTCTCTAAACGGCAAAGTAGCAGCTCAGGTTTTCAAGAGATGGGGGACGCCGTGCTGCGACCTATTTGCAACGCCACAAAACACCAAGTGCCAGAAGTTTTTCTCCTTGATTCCACATCAGGAAGTACCAGCCATGGATGCTCTAGCACAACCTTGGCCAGCAGGGCTACTTTATGCCTTTCCTCCAATTCCACTCCTTCCAAAAGTTATTCAAAAAGCTTCTCAACTGGGGTCTTCAATGATTCTGATTGCCCCATACTGGCCTCGTCAGATATGGTTTCCCTACCTGAAAAAGCATGCAGTGGACGATCCGTGGACCTTGGACCTGATCCCGGATTTGCTAATCCATCAGTCGGGACATTGGCATCAGTCCCTTCAATCTCTAAAATTGACAGCTTGGCTCCTCCACTTCCAACCTTAGTTAGAAGGCACACACTAGACCGGGAAGTTGTTCACATTTTATCTTCGGCCCACAAACCCACCACTAACAAATTGTACCTCAGTAAGTGGAAGAGGTTTGCTATCTGGGCTCAACTCAAGGGCTTAGACCCTATCACTGCTCCTGTCCCAGAGGTTTTGAAATTCTTAACATCCCTGTTTAATCAGGGATCTTCTGTCTCAACTATTAAAGTCCAACTAGCTGCTATCTCGAAATTCCATGAATCCACGGATCCTCCTTTGATGAGCAGCAGACTATGCAAAACGTTCATTAAAGGTGCCAGTCTGTTAAGACCACCAGTTTTTCATCCTGCACCTCCGTGGGATCTTGATTTGGTGCTTCGTGCATTAACATCTCCCTTTGAACCGGCTGCTACATGCGAATTAAAATATCTGTCTTGGAAAACGGCATTCTTAGTGGCTATTACCTCTGCAAGGAGAGTCTCAGAGCTTCAAGCCCTGTCTATTAAACCACCGTACTTGATTTTCCACAAGGATAGAGTATCACTTAGGCCTAATCCATCCTTTGTCCCCAAAGTCTGTTCTAGTTTCTGCCTTCAACAATCTCTAGAGCTACCAGTTTTCTTTCCAAAATTCTCTAATGAAGCAGAATATACTCTCCATAAATTGGATGTTCACAGACAATTACGCTTCTATTTAGACAGGACTCAGCAACTTCGTAAGTCAGACCAGTTGTTTGTGTCCTTCTCAGATAATAAATTGGGCCAAACCATTACAAAAGCTACAATCTCAAAATGGATCAGAGATTGCATAACTCAGGCCTATTCTTCTTCGAATAAACATCTTACATCATCTATCAAAGCTCATTCTACCAGAGCTATGGCTACTTCTATAGCCTTTCATTCCAAGCTCGCTATTTCAGAAATTTGTGCTGCGGCTACTTGGTCCAACCCGCACACTTTCATTTCCCACTACAAATTGGATGTGGCATCTAAAGGACGAGCATCATTTGGTTCCACGGTACTCAGGAGTGTTTTCCAGTGAGCCACCCAGGATTCAGGTGCTAGGGACGCTGTCCCATCATTCAGAATGTAGGCGAGATAGGATCACATAACATCTTTTAGTTATGTACTCACCATAACTTCAGATGTTTGGGATCCATCTCGCTACATTCCTGATACCCACCCTCCTTCCCCTGCCTTGCAGATCAGAAGAGATTGAACGGTTTTGAGTTCAACTGTTTTTATCTTGTTCCATCTGACGATGTTATATAAGCAGGGTATGCGTGTGTGCATGTATGCGGACAAACTAGATCTGGGGGACTGGTAGTGGTGCATCCTGGGATATAGTAAGCTCAGCCAATAAGAGACTTCGCTCTTTGGCATAAGCGTGCCGAGTCGGAGCCGAGGGATCGGCTCCGAACCCATCATTCAGAATGTAGGCGAGATGGATCCCAAACATCTGAAGTTATGGTGAGTACATAACTAAAAGTTGCACTTCTTGAGGTAAACTAGATTACTTTGATTTACCATCCTTTCTTGATAAAGTGGTTGAGCCTCTGTAAAACTGGATCTGTGGCTGTGTAATCTTTCAGCTCATCAAGACGTGGAAGAAAAATTTCTCACTTCCATGACTTCAAAATCAAAGTTCTCATTCTCATGCTGTTCAGTGGTGTTACTGGGCAATCTGGACAATGCATCAGCAAGATAAAGAAGTTTGCCTTTCTTGAAGACAAGAGTAAAATTTATATTTTGCAGTCTCAGCATCATATGTTGCAGTCTGGCTAGAGCTGAATGCATAGGCTTTCTCATGATAATGACTAGAGGTTGGTGGTGGTTTTGATCTGGATAGGTCTACCAGAAACATAATCATAGAATTTTGAACATGCAAAGACAATTGCCAAAAGCTCTTTCTCAATATGAGCATACTGCATTTCAGTTTGGGTAAGAGTGCTCAATGCGTAGACAACAAGCTGACTGTCTTGTATAATGACTGCACCTAGACCAAATCTGGAAGCATCACATGAAAATGTGACTGGCTTGTGAACATTATAAGATCTAAGAGTTGGTGGACTAGCAGATGTTCTTCATCTCACATTGCTGCAGTCCTTACACTTGGGTAGTCCGCTGTCCTCGGTCGGCCCGAATATCAAAGTATAAGGCTGACGTCGGTCAAGGCGCATTTGACTGACATCAGGACGTCAGGGTACAAATGCGCATGACCGACGTCATATCCTCAGTCTTTTTTGCCGCATGGTCCGATGCAGAAGCAGCGTTGCAAGTGCCGGTTGGCGTTCTGAAATTGTTCGATTTCGGAGTTTCAGACCGAGTCAAAGTTGGCTAAGTACCCCGTTGGGGAATATTTTAGTTTTTCTTGCCTCAGTGGTTTACCGGATGTCAGAAAAAGTGAATAATTGTATTTCTTGTGGGAAACCGATACCGCATAGAGACTATCATACTTTGTGTATTCCTTGTTTAGGGCCTGAGCACGACGTTGTTGGGTGTCGCTCTTGTGCTAGATTCAATAAGCGCACTATAAAGAGAAGATTAGATTGTGCCAGGTTAGTCTTCGGGAAGCGGTGCAATTATAAAATGCCGTCGGATGCTCCGACGCCCGCTTCTTCGAAGAAGCGCAAGGACAAAGCAGTTAAGCCTAGGCTAGAAGAACCGTCCGTACTGGACGCCGGTTCTTTAGAGGTGTCGGTGGAGCCGGTGGTTCCACCGGAGGTTTCTTTGGGATCCCAGGGAGAGAGTTTGTTGTTGCAGGATGTGGCCTCTCAGGAGGCAGGTCAGGCTGATGGGGCTTCTCAGGTTACTATACTCCCCTCCCTGCCTAGGGTGGTTAGGCCCTCTCCTTCTGTTTCCAAGGCTTCTCCCAGAGGCAGGCCAGGTTTAGCTTCAGTTGGTGTCACCCCTAGTTCTTCAGGAACTGTGCCCAAGAAGCATATGCTTAAAATGGCAGAAGATTTGATTACTTTGATTAGGGGTTCTTTGCCCCCTCCTGATAAGAGACCTAGGGTGGAGCCTGAGCTAGGGAGTTTTGAGCAGGCTTCGGATGCTTCAGAGTCTTCGGCTGAAGACTTGCAGGAGTACTGTCCTTATTCTGATGTGGATGATTCTAATCCTTCTGCTTCTCCTCCTGAGGATTTTTCTTTTTCAGAAACTCTTCATTCCATGAGGGAGCATTTTAAGTGGGAAGGTCAGGACTTCTCTGATTCCAGGAAAAGGCTTAGGGAATTTTTGTTTTTACCCCAGCATAGGCCTTTGGCTATACCTCCTGTTTTGGAGGTAGTGGAAGATGTTTTTACAGAGGCTTCTCTAAATCCTGATTCTTTGCCTCCTGCTCCTGTCAAACCGGATAGGTATTACAGGGTGCCTGAAGCTCATAAGTATCTTTTTAAGAGTCCTAGGGCAGACCCGGAAACTGTTAGCCAGGGGCCTAAAGGTGTTAAGGCTTCTGTTGTCAAGAATCCGGTTCCTGCAGATAAAGAGGCCAGGGCCTTGGATAGATGGGGAAAGAAAGTTTATACTTCTTCCACTCTAGCTATGAGGGCTTTGAATTGCCAGTTTCACATGTTGAAATACCAAAACTATCTCCTTTCACAGTTGAAGTCTAAGGTTGATGCTCTGGCGGAAGGTATTGATTGTAAAGAGTTGCAAGATTTAGTACATGTTTCTGAACAGGTGGGTAAGCATTCTTTGCAATGTGGTTTTGATGCTGTACAGGCCTCGTCTAGGGTGGCTGCCACTGGGTCAGTTCTTCTCAGGCACGCCTGGCTGAGGGATCAAAATTTATCTGACCATGTTAAAACAAGGATTTTAGATGCTCCTTTACAATCTGATGTGTTGTTTGGTTCTCCTGTTGAGGCAGTTTTAAAGAAAATGGAAGACAAGGCTAAGTCTATGCAGACTGTTAAAGATTTTTGCAGGTTCAGCCTCCAAAGTTTAGTAGAAATTGGCCTACTAAGGGGTGGACGTATCCTTCTTATGATTCCCAGTCTAGGGGTAGATCTAGACGTGGTAGGGGCAGAGCTCAGGGCTCTTTCAGGCCTAGGACAGGGAGTTCTCCTGCACAGTCTTCGGGTGAGGGCAGGGGTCAGTCCTTTCGTAAACAGACCCAATGACCTACCTTTTCAGCTGCCAGAGCCTTCTCGTCTGGCAGCACCTTTAGGAGGAAGGTTGGCACTTTTCAAAGAAAATTGGAGTTTAATTACCCAGGACAGATGGGTATTGGATATCATACACCACGGTTACAGGTTTTATTTCCATACCTTGCCTCCTTTCAAAGGCATGCCAGACGTTCCTCCTCAACAAAGAATAGAGGCTCACAAGCAAATTTCTCTGTTACTCCAAATAGGGGCCATACAGCCGGTCCCTATGCCAGAAGTGGGCCTAGGATTTTATTCTCGCCTGTTCCTAGTACCAAAGAAGGGGAACACGTGGAGACCAATTTTGGATTTATCTATCCTCAACACTTATCTGGACATTCCCAAGTTCAAAATGTTGACGTTACAGCAGCTTTTACCTCTGCTGGTCAAGGATCATTGGATGGTAACTTTGGATCTCAAGGAGGCTTACCTTCATGTTCCTATCAGACTAAGTTGCAGGAAGTATCTGCGTTTTCGAGCTGGGACTTCTCACTATCAGTTCTCTGCATTGCCCTTTGGCTTATCTACTGCCCAGGGTGTTCACGAAGGTTCTGGCTCCAGTGATAGCTTTCTTCAGGCTAAAAGGAATACAGATCTATCCTTATTTGGACGATTGCCTGATTCTGGCTCAAGGAAGGGACGAGCTTCTTCATCATTTGGAATATGTGATAGCAGTGCTAAGATGCCTGGGGTATTCTGTGAACGAAATAAAGTCCAGTCTAGTACCCTCTCAGGACATGTGCTTTCTGGGTGTAAGACTGAATACAGCATCCCAGATGGCCTTTTAACCCCGGACAAACAAAAGAATCTTTCCCTTTACTTCCATCAACTATCTCATCAGTCCGGGCTGACTGCAAGGACAGTCCTTCAAGCCTTAGGGTTCATGGCATCTTGTATTCTGGTGCTTCCCAATGCCAAACTGCATATGAGGAAGCTACAATGGTATCTCAAAAATGTATGGACACAGCACTGCCAGGATCTGGACACTGTCATTCAAATAATACCTTGCATTCAAAAGGAATTTTTGTGGTGGGCTCAGGAATGTCACCTAAACAAGGGACTCTCTGTGACCCGGCCAGAGGCGAGTCAGATTTTAACGACAGATGCCTCAGACAAAGCTTGGGGAGCTCATCTGAATGGAAAGTGGATACAGGACAAGTGGCCTGCCAGACTACAACATCTACATATCAACTTGAAGGAGATGTTAGCAGTCCAGTTTGCATTAATAGCTTTCAAGGATTTACTTCTTCCAGGGCAGGTGTTGATTCTAACAGACAACACAACTGTCATGTGGTACATCAACAAGCAAGGGGAACACATTCTTATCCTCTATGCAGGCAAGCAATGATTTTGTGGGAGACTGCTCTCAGTTTACAGCTCAATCTTCAGGCAAGGTTTCTGCCGGAGCACAGAACTCCTTAGCAGATGTGTTGAGCAGACGAATTATGGATCCCCACGAGTGGAAATTGGATCCTCATGTATTTCAGAAATTGACAGTGTCATGGGGAACTCCAGACATAGATCTGTTCGCTTCTCCACTAAACCACCAGCTGCCAAAGTTTTGCACAAAAAGGTTTCATCCCACAGCTTGGAAAGTGGATGCTCTTTCCTTCAATTGGAGCAATCTTCATGTGTATGCCTTTCCGCCTCTGCCTCTCCTCCCAAAGGTACTACTAAAGGTCAGACAAGACAAGTCAAGGATGATTTTGATAGCTCCAGATTGGCCTCGACAGCATTGGTACCCATTACTGAGAAGCCTGGTACGGAAGCCTCCATGGCCTTTGCCTTCGATTCCACACCTGTTGTCTCAGGAGGACAGTCATTTGCTCAATGTCAAGCTTCACTCTCTGCACCTAACAGCCTGGCATATTCTGTTTTGAACCATAATGGGACTCCACTTCCACAGCAAGTTTTGAATGTTATTTTGGAAGCTAGAAGGCCTAGTACAAGGAAAGTGTACGCAGATAAATGGAAGAGATTTTTATTTTGGAGTGCAGCAAAGGATTTTGATGTTTCTGAGCCTAATTTAAGTGTGGCTCTCCAATATCTTACTGAGTTACTGGACAAAGGTTTGTCCTTCTCTTCTATTAAGGTTCATGCTGCAGCAATTTCGGCTCACTATGATTGTGACCCACCATTGTTTTCTCATCCTTTGTTCAAGCAATTTCTTAGAGGGCAAAGAATATAAGACCCCACGAAGAGCTCCTACTCCTGCTTGGGATCTCAATTTTGTGTTGGAGAAACTCACTCTACAACCTTTTGAGCCTGCAGCTACTACTGAGTTGAAATATTTATCATGGAAGACTGCCTTTTTGTTGGCCATTACCTCTGCAAGAAGGGTTTCTGAATTGCAGGCCCTTATGGCAGTTGAGCCTTTCTTAATTTTCCATAAGGATAGGGTATCTTTACGTACTAATCCTTCCTTTATGCCTAAGGTGGTTTCTAGTGTGGCTTTAAACCAAACTATTCATTTGCCCACTTTTTATGCAAATCCCCAAAATAAAGGGGAAAGGATTTTGCACACTTTAGATGTACACAGGCAGTTGCGATATTATTTGGACAGAACTAAAGGGTTTAGGCAGTCTCAGCAGTTATTTGTTTCTTTTGCTTTGAGTTCTCAGGGCAAGCCTGTGTCAAAACAAACTATTTCTAAGTGGATTGGGTTTTGCATTGCTTTCTGTTATTCCCATCATGGCAAGGAGATTCCAGCTGGGATTAGGCCTCATTCCACTAGGGCTACTGCCACTTGACAGCTTTTTGAGGGGTGGCAACCAAGGATATTTTGGAGGCAGCTACTTGGAGTTCAGTGCATACTTTCTCTAGGCATTATCACCTACCACTTTACTCTAAATCCAGGGCTGGTTTTGCCACTGCTGTTTTGCAGGGCATTTTGGCAGCTCCTGCTTCCTTATAGTTTGGCCATCCTCCCTTACCTCTGCTTTGGGATTCTACCCAAGTGTAAGGACTGCAGCAATGTGAGATGAAGAACATAGTACAGTTTTGTACCTACCATAAATGTAGATGTTCGAAGATCCACATTGCTGCAGTCCAATTTACCCTCCCTCCTTCCCCTCTGTAGTTAGAGGTGGTTGTGTGGGTTGGGTTGTAAATATTGTGTATATTGTATATATTGTACATATAATTAGTGCAAGGGTGGTTGTTTGTTTGTTTGCTGTCTTTTGGTTGTGACCTTTATTTTTAGGGTCTTCTGACATCTGGGGCAAGAAAAGACTGAGGATATGACGTCGGTCATGCGCATTTGTACCCTGACGTCCTGATGTCAGTCAAATGCGCCTTGACCGACGTCAGCCTTATACTTTGATATTCGGGCCGACCGAGGACAGCGGACTAACCAAGTGTAAGGACTGCAGCAATGTGGATCTTCGAACATCTACATTTATGGTAGGTACAAAACTGTACTTTCTCTGTTTCAGGATATCAAATGCTCTTTGGTGTTGCTCTAACCAAGACCAGGATGCATCTTTACGTTTCAGCTCTCTGGGCGGTGCTGAAAGTTGGCTCAAGTCTGGAATGAAATTGCCTGGATAGTTAACCATGCCAAGAAAACATTGCAGGGCTTGAACATTATCTGGCGCTGGCATCTCTAGAATGGCTGTTTGCTTAGAAAGGGCTGGTCATAGGCCTAAACTGGTAAATAAATGACCAACATAAGTAACTTCTTGTAGCCTGAATTTACATTTCTGTGGATTGAGCTGGATTCAGTTGATGTGCTCCTTTCAGAATTTTTCTGAGGTTTCTGTTGTGCTCACCTTCACCTTTACCTCCTACTAGTATGTCATCTACTATAATAACACAAGGATACCCAGAAAAAAATTGCTCCATTGCACTTTGAAAGACTTCACTTGCAGAATTGATCCCAAATGGCATTCTCAAAAATCTGTACCTGTCTAATGGAGTACTGAACTTAGTGAGCATTGATGATTTCTTGTCAAGCTGAATTTGCTAAAATGAACTCTTTACATCTAAGACAGAAAAAATAGTAGCATTTGGCATCAGAGTTGCAACTTCAACTGTGAGTATTGCATGATGAGGTCTTCTTAGTGCTTTATTCAAATCTTGTGGATCAATACATATTCTGATGTCATCTGCGCTTTTCTCGTGAGCTGCCACCATACAAGATACCCATTCAGTAGGTTCATCAACTGGACAAATAACACCTTGTTGCACCATTTTATCTACCTCAGCTTTGACTCTGTCCTGCATAGTTATTAGAATTTTCCAAGCTGACCTGATAACTGGACTGACATCTGGGTCTAACTTCATGGAGTACACAACTGGTAGCTTCCCTAGTTTGTCTTTGAAAAGATCAGCATAGGTAGAAAAAATATACTGGGCAAAATCAGAGTAGTGGTATTTTAAGCTAACATGTTGGACTTCCTTATTAAATGAAAGCAGTCCCATTTTCAAACTGTCTCTGAGCTGTAATAATGACTGGATGTGCCTCTTGACCACATAAAATAGCAAGTCATAGCATCTCCCAGCGGACTAACATGAAAGCACTACTGAGCCTTCAGTCTGAATTTCTTCACCACCATAAGCAGCAAGCTGTGCACACTTCGCCAAATCAAGCCTTTCACCATGACACACTCTGGCAAATGTTTCTGCTGACATAACATTGTGCTTTGAATCTGTGTCGTCTTTGAGCTCTGAGTTTTCCATTTATACAAACAGTACAAAGTACTTCATTCTTTGCCCATAAATCTACTGCATTGATTATTTCATGAAGCACATACACACCATCAACATAAAGAGCAGGGTTGCAGTTTTCTAATCGATCAACTCGTTTCTTAAAATGTTCCCTTTTAATAAAAGAATGTGGGTTTTGATTTACAAAACCTCTTGAAATTATTCCATTTATTGCATTTGTGACATTGCTGTCAAAAGCTAAAACATTATTTTCTTTTAAATTAATGATTTCCACCACAGTTAAGACAGTTGGCAATGAAACTTGGTGGGGGACCCATGCTTTGAATTTGCTGACTCACTCTTGTGCTTCACTGAGAGACTGCAAACTCTGGAATTTACTGGAAAGTTCTGGGGTTTACCCGTGAGTACTGCAGGGGCGACAGTTGCTTGCATGTGCTTGGGCCTGTTTCTTTTAACCACGTGCTGAATACTATCAATATGAGCGCTAGAAGTTACTGGAAGCATGCACCTCTTATTTGTAAGCATGTTTGTGTGCTTTTCTGTGAGCTTGTATATTTGACAAATTTCACTGGCCTTATTCAAAGTTAAATCACTGTCACGAAGTAAAATCTTTCCCACAGCATCATCTTTAATACCACACACAAGTCTATTATCAACACATCCCTTAAATCATCAGAACTGCACATTTTAGCCTTATTTCTCAAGTCAGTTATATATGTTGCAAACGTTTCACCAGGCTTTGATCCCTTGTATAAAATAAGTGCCTTTCCATTATAACATTTGTCTGGGGGTTGCACATTTCTCTAAATTTATGTCTTAAGCACTCAGGGTCCTCCCTTGACTCAGCCCGTACAGCAATATAAAGGTTTCCCATCTCCTGCAAAGATAGCAGTTGCATACGCAAATGAACATTCCCTTTCAATGGCTTCTGACCCTGCTAAATTAAGTAGAATAAATTCCTTTGTACAGTCATCTTTATCAGAAAATGCAGCCTGAATGAAAATATCGTACTCTTGCTCAAACACGCCAGTACTCTGCAATATTATTGTCAAACAAAAGGTGCACTGGGTTTTCGAAATCCATCTACCATGCCCACAAAGTATGCACAAACACACTGAAAATATGGCCCCTGTAATTATGTATGAACAAGCTGTGCTGTGGGAGCTCGTAATAACATTCAAATGCACAATAATAAACTCTCTGAAATAGTGTACTTTGTGATGTATGCTCTGAAATGGCTGTATCTTGAGAAAGAACGTCACTGTAATACTGCACAATCATGGAACACTTCATACACGTCTGATAACTCAAATATCTTTATTCAGTACGAAAAATACATACTCAGCAATACTGCGGTCATTTCCTCTATTTTATTCATTTTATGCAATTTGGACTTTTTCCATAGTAGTTTGAATATTTTTATCAATATCGGACATATCGGTTTATTCAAATATCGTTTAGAGCATTCTGTATGCCTCGTTTCATATTTTGTGAATAAGAAATTATTTGAGCAAGTTTTAACATCTGAAATTCATTTTTGACCTGTTTTGTGAATTATATGTACAATAGGGATGATTCACTGCTGTATATTCCTCCAATTCCAACGGGGTGCCTGTCGGACTCAAACTGAAGAATCTGGCTTCCATTTTAGCCCCATGTCCTTTTTAGACATGCCTCTTCTGACACCATGTTGCTTGTCCCTCATTAACATAGATGACAAGCAGGTCGTGTAGTTCGTTTAGATGCTTCATTACACAGAAACACATCAGGATGGATAGCAGCATTATAAAATATAAACAAACTGAGTAACAGACAGGCCTTACATACATACGTGCTTACATGTCAACAGCTTACTACAAAATGACAGTCAGGCTCCCAGGTGCTCAGTATTTATACACTTGTGCAAGCCCTTAGATAGCTTCTTAAAGGTACACACACACAGACAGACACACACACACACAGACAGACAGACACACACACACACACAGACAGACACACACACACACAGAGACACACACACACAGAGACACACAGACACACACACAGAGACACACAGACACACACACACACACTGATCTACACCTTCCAAAAGCCAAAAAGGAAGCTCCAAAACTTATTCTTCTAGCCCCTTACTGGCTAAGACAACATTGGTTTCCCCTACTACTCCACCTGCTGAAGGGACACCACTAGAAGATACTACTGCAACCAGACCTGGTCACACAACAACAAGGTCTGCTTCTTCATCCCATTCTAGCTCTCTCAGTCTCACTCTGTGGATAAGGTTCTTATCCCTAAAAGGCATCACCTTTCTGAGGAGGTGGTCCAGGTCTTACAGGAAGCCAGGAAACCTACCACCAGAAAATCATACACAGCTAAGTGGAAAAGATTTTCTATTTGGTGCCACAAACACAGCCAGGATCCACTCTTATCAAAGGTTCCCACTGTCCTTCAGTACCTATGTGAATTATTAAATTCTGATTTGGCCCACTCTTCCATTAAAGCTGTCTGTTTGCAATGTATCCCTGCTTGCCTCTTCAACCTCCTCTCATGTCAAGGAGAGAAGTCAAACTTTTCTTGAGAGGAGCCTTACATCTTAAACTGCCAAAAAAACCTACTGCTCCTCCCTGGGATCTCAACTTTTCTCTGGAAAAACTCACATTGCCCATCTTTTGAGCCAACATCATCTGCCACTGTACAATTCTCCATGTGGAAAACTATCCTGTTGGCTCTTACCTCATGTTGCAGAGTGTCTGAACTTCAGGCACTCGTGGCTATCCCATCTTTTCTCATTTTCAACAGGGACATGGTTGCTGTTAGGGCCAATTCTTCTTTAATGCCTAAGGTAGTGAATGAGCTGTCCCTCAATCAGGCTATACATCTGCCTTTCTTTTTTTCCCAACCCTCAGAACGGGGGGGAGGGTGATTCTGAATTCTTTAGACATTCGTAGGCAGCTAAGGTTCTTCTTGGTGAAAACAAAAGCTCTCAGAAAAAACTGACCAATCATTTCCTTCATGGATTTCAAACTCGGCCAGCTGCTCTGAAAGCAAACTATTGCAGCATGGATATCAAAACCATCTCTTTCTGATGTACACATTATGGTAAAACCTTGCCTCTTTACCCAAAAGTACAGTCTACTTGGGCAGTGGCCTCTTGTGGTGCCTTCCACAAGGGTTTTGATGCCAGGACCATCTTGGAAGCTGCCACCTGGTTCTCTGTGCACACCTTCACCAAACACTACAAGATTGATGTTTTCTCCAGGTCTAGGGCTGCCTTTGCTAAGTCTGTCCTATCTGGGCTCCTGGACAGCTCATCCTGCCATTAGCCAACCACCCTTTCTCTACCTAATTCAGCTCTGGGAATCGTCCATTTGTTAAGCATACTACAACAGTGGTTTCAGTTAGGTCAGGACATAGTATAGTTGTGTAAGAACCTACCATAACAGTAGATGTCCTGCTGATTACTGTTGCAGTATTCCTTCCCCTCTACTCTTCGTTGAAGCCAACATTATTTTTCCCTTCAGCCATGAGTTGGATGTCAACAGATGAAAACCCATACTGTAAGAATACTGCAGCAGGGCCCAATAGGACATATACAGTTATGGCATGTTCTTACACTACTGTACTTTCATCTAAAGATTCAGAAGAACTCTAAAGATATTAGTAACTCCCTTTTGCCCCAGGCAATGGTGGTTCTTCTTTCTTCTAAAAATGGCGTAGGGCAGTTACCACAATCTTACCCACAGGATGGGTTTACTCCCACAGGGCAAGGTTTCTCTGATAGACCCTAAGCTTCAACTTCTTCAGCTTACCACCTGGATGATAGAATTTTAATCAGTTTTAGGCACATTCTTTCTGAGGATGTGCAGCTGGTATTAAAGAAGGTAAAAAAAACTTGCTGCTAGAAAATCATATGTGACTAAGAAAATATTTTCTAGTTTATGTAAAAGCAGAACTAAGATCTTTTTAAGGCACACATGCCTTTGGTTGTGTAGTATTTGTGAGAGTTATGATCCTCTGGCCTTTATTTCTCTTACTTCAAGATTCACCTTTTGCCATTTCTGCTTGTCTGCGTGTGACTTCCCCGTTTCTACCCTACCTCAAGCGAACCATCTTTGTAAGGGGTATTGCATACCAGTCCACCTATTACATGGGTGGCACTTCCTTGGGATCTTAATATTGTACTTGAGAAACTTGCACATTTTCATTTTGAACCTGCTAATGAGGCTAATTTAAAGTTTTTGTCTTGGAAAACAGTGTTAGTCATTGCTTTGACTTTTGTCTGGGGAGATAATTCTTCACAGTCTGGATGTCCACAGGCAACTCTGAAAATACATTGATAGATCAAAAACTAGGAATTCTAATCAGATGTATATTTTCTATGAAGGCAAGAAAAAAGGACAATCCATGTCATAACAGATTGTCTCTAAATGATTCTCTCAGCCTCTCTAACTGTTATTCATACCATAACAAGGCACTTTCAGGCAAAGTCAGGGCCCACTTTACAAGGGCTCTGTCTACTTCTGTAGCTTTTTGGAAAGAGATGTGCTCTAGAAATCATGAGAGACAGCAACTTAGTCTTCTGTGCATACCTTTACAAGCACTACAAACTGCAATCTTTCTCTACAGTAAGAACAATCTTTGCTAGAACTATCTAATGATGAACATGCTCTTTCCATCCCCCTTTCTTTTTGTTACTTTTTTCCTGCCAAGCTGAGAGTTTTTTGCACAACTTTCTCCTAGTACATACCTGTCAGGGCTGTCTTGTTCTGAGGCAAGAAAGCTCTAAGAGTTTGGTGTCCTTACCTCTGTCTCTATTTTGTGTCCTTCCAGATCTAAAGTATTTTGGATGTGGAAGGTGTCCTAAAGCTTTGGAGATCCTTGACAAGATAGGTCCCATATAGCTTAGGGTACTTACTGCACAAGTGTTCTATTCAAAAATCTATTGTCATGGTAAGTTTACTTACACAACTGTAGTTTCTTTATGTGCTGAAGTATTTGAACATCTGCACACCGTGCTTCTGATTGCAAAGTCACTTTCTGCTAACACCTTCCCATTCCCTTTTCTACGTATCATAGAGGTGTGGTTTTGCCATCTTCTGTTGGTATTCTTTAGTGTACAATTATTTTATTGTTGCTGCTGTCTGATAATCTCTTGGTTAAAGTTGAGAAGGCCATGTGTACTCTTTTCACCAAGAAGCATAGTTTTGACATGTTTAGCTATTTAAGTAGTAGAAAGCTAAACATGTCAGCTGGCAGCTTCATAATCCATGTATGTGCTGCTAAAATCAAGATCGATTGATTCATTAATTGATTGCCTTATAAACAAGAGGAGTACAGTCATAAATGAAACCCTGAGTGTAGTTCAGAGTTCTTAAAGCATTGCCAGGCAGAGCATTTCAGAGCTAAAAACTCCCCAAGAGTTAAACTCATTGTTGGCAGTATTGGATACTGAGGCCCAAAGCAGGTATTGAACATTTTCCAGTGATGCTGCACGCTAGCCTGGATAAGATAATGTGAATTAAATACATCTGAACTGCGTACACCTTAGATGAAAGTATTGAAAATGCTACGCTGAGCACCAACTTTAGGTTGAATAAATTATTCTGTTTGGATGTGATACTTCAGTGTCAGTAGCTTGCTTCTTAATATGGTTCTCCAAGCACTAATTGACTATATTTTGAAGTATAAGTATCGTCTTGACTTTATTATTGTACTTTCTGCTTTAGCCCTTACTATTGGGATAACTCTTCAACATTAACAGGAAGAATGGTTTGTGCTGTTATATGTTTACAAAAAAGTAATCTATGAGATCATCAAGTATTGAGATAGGTGATAGTGATGTAGGTTGTAATGGTAAGTGGTGCTTGATGAGAGAAAGACATATTGTATGGTTGCATCATGTTTTAACACCATGTAAAACTATTCTGTAATGCTGTGACTGATCTTTATACACACAAAGTGCACCTGTTAGATTTTCATTAACTCAGAGTACTATTTTATGCATGTCTTTTTCTTTCAGACCCAGCGTTTAGCTTGCATGGTGAAGCACACTGCTACACATCTGCTGAACTTTGCACTCCATACTGTTTTAGGGGAAACCACTGAACAGAGGGGGTCTCATGTCACTGCTGAGAGGCTACGGTTTGACTTTAGCATTAAGGTAACCTTTTTAATACAGAGGGTACATCTTTGTTTGATTTAAAACATTTGCAGAACTTTAAAAAGCCCTTTATTTGTACAGTGGTAACAAGTGATCTTGCTTAGCAGCTAAATGTTTTCTTCTTGGAAAAAACAATGGATTTACTGAAGCAGCAGAGACTTACTGCAGCTATTTGCAGACTTAAATGTGTACATAAGTTAATGAGATTACTTTAAAAATAAAAGAATTGCAGCTGAGGTATGCCCATTCACGTCACCTTTTGAATAGTAGTGTATAAAATATAAATGAGACTCTCCAGGACAAAAAAAAAAACATAGGCCTGAGGGAGGTCATGAGTTAAAGGTTGGAGATGAATGATTGAAGTGGCTAAGCTTTGGAGAGTATCCTTGTACTTTGGAACTTATTAAAAACTGAGGTGCAAGATAGGACAGTAAATGAAAAAGAAGTAGCATTAAGACAGTAGTTTTGCATCTGCTGTGTTAAGGGAATTTTACTGCATTATTGATCGAGACAGTGCATTAAAAAAAGGATGCGTCGTCGTCGTCCTGTGGCAGCACAGTCTGCAGTAGCCAAGTAAGGGGAAGGGTGCAATGAGACTGAGAGGAAGACCTTTTAGTGGAGGAAAAGTACTAGAGCATTAAATTGTCTTCAAGGCAATTCTTGTTTCCTTTAGAATGTCACAGGTAGGAGGGTGCTGTGACTGTCATAAATCTACACTGTGCTGATTGTGGCAAATCAAGCTTCTGAAAGCACACAGAAGAGCACCTCCCCATCCTCCTTTGGTTCTTTCCTGCTGGTCATAGCATTTGCATCTTCTCTGAGCAGTACTAGTAGCCAGTCTATTTGAAAACAGCAGTCATTTACTTTTGCATCTAAGAAATGTGAAAAAAGCCATTTGAATTTCTGTTTAGGGTCTGTAAATGCAGATGTGGCAGGAATATTTGTGGGATGGACTAATATCAGTATACCTGGAAGGCAGCATTCATCAAGTCTTGTGACACGAGTTTAGTAAAACCACCCTCACCATTTAGAGGGAGGCCTTCATGGATGACCTGGAGCACAACGATAATAAAATAATAATAAATTTAATAATATCAGTAATAATAATAGTATGACATCATTACTCTTAACCCATCTTTCCTGGTAAGAAAGATTGGATCATTGGTGACCATTGAGATATTTTTTTTCTTTTTTTTTTTTTTTTTTTTTAAAGAGAAAGTAGTTTGTCACAGCTGCACCTGCTGGCCCCCATAAATGAATCTTTCATCTTTGGGAATTTTGGTAGAGTTTTTGACTTTTTTTTTTTTTTTTTTTGAAGTTCTTGTTTTCCATCCAGCCCTCTTTCCTTTACCCTCCGTGTAGTAGGTAGTCTAGCAATAATTATCTGACTTTCCACTACTGAATATTTAATAAATCAGTAAAAACATCATCCGATATCAACAAGATCCTATTCCTGTCATCTGATGATGGTTTTAGCATTCTGCTGTTGAAATTTGCCCAACTAGGATGTATGGATTTGATGGCAAGCTGATTGAAGAAGACAAACACATTACTGGGTGTTTTTATTAAAAATAAGCTACATTTTCTTTACAACTTCATCATGAAGGTATCAGAAGTACTGATGGAGATTGGCCCCAAAGAAGGGCTCTTCTTATGCAAAGACCCTTTGTTCAGCTGACTTTATGCATATGAACAAACTTCTTGCTTTTAATATTTTAGAAGGAGAAGGGTAAAGTGAGAGTAAAAGGGGGAGCAAAGACCTCATCCCAAGCTTTTGTCTTTTCCTGTGACTACCCTTACTTGAGAGGAACTGCTCTATGACGCTGGAAATTCCTGCTTTCTCCTGTAGCAGATCCTACCTGTGGTGACTTGTTCAGGTCTACAGGAAATGTAATGGTTTTGTGGACATAGCTCAGTGTAAGGTTCATAGCTGTGTCACCCACAACTTTATCCTGATTGAACTCTGTGTTTTCTCCTTTGCTACTTGCCCTGAAGAGGCAATTAAGAAGGTATAGAAGGCTCAGGAAATAAAAGATTCCTTCACTCTACTACAAGGTGGACATAAATATCTTTTATTACAAATTTCTTCTCTTTGGTTACCATCTCAATATTGTGTTCATTAGAAAATGTTATTAATGGGCTCTCAGTCTCAAATTTCTACAGACTACAGTAGCTCAGAAGGTCACTAAAAGGAAACTACAGATCTTCTGAAAGCATTATAGCCTATGATGTATTTCACTTGTGGCACTCTTACTAGATCTGCATAGGGGTGCCGTATGACAGAGTAGGCAGAGGGTCGTCACACAGAGATATTTTTCCCCTGTGAAGGACAGAGTTCGCCAAAAGACCACTGTAACCTGCTGTACACTTCACTTTTGCCCATCTCTGAGTCCCTTTCTGTAGCTAATAAGTTTAGTATATAGTGCTGCAGAGGTTCACTACAAGAAAGGGCACAGCTCCCCAGGAGAACAATGCTGTCTGCTGTGCAGTGCAGTTGTGATCCTCCCCTGGGATTCATGCAAAATTTGTGAAGAGCTGTAAGATAACAGTGTTACAGAAGATTATTACAGCAAAGGATTCACCTACCAAGAAAGATGTAATTCCCAAAAGGTAAGTGTAGCATGCTGTTTATTTTACCTGTGACCCAAACTACATCTGAGTAGAGATGTAGAATACAATACCCTACAAGGTCACTTTCTAAGGCTCGAGAACATATGATAACTTTCTTGGTATCTGAGCAATCATTGTGACCAAGCATGTTAAAATTAACTGATAGAATATAGACTCTGAACTTGAAAGAGTATAATGGACAGTAAATTTCTAAGTGTACTTCACAAACAGTGACAGTAGTCTTGGTAATGCATGTATAATGTACAGGCATGATGATAAATGTATAGATCTGTGATTATCCAATCCATACAGCATAATAATTTTTGAGTGGTCTCTGTCAGCATCTTTACTGTGCCAGTCTTAAATCTTTGGCAAGCTTCAGCTTCTTCCCTGTTCCCATAATGCTTTGGTGCTCCTCTTGCTTTCAGACCTTGTTGCTGCTTTTTCAGCTCAACATAGATCCTGAGTAGCACCGTGATTGACCATTTTTTTGTACAGTTTTTATCACATAAGTTACTTGTTCTTTTTTATCTGAATTCATTATAACCCTTCTGCATGAATGACTTTTGGCTTTTCCCAGTTAAGGGTCGCCACAGCGGAAATACGGTCCGCTCTTGATTGGCAGTGGATTTTTTTTTTTTACGGTGCTGAATTGCCAGCCCGACGCCCAACCTTCAACGAAGACATGCCCATTCACGCTCGCACCTACCTGCATGTCATTAACGTCACTTGACCAAGGGGAGGACATGCAGACTCCACACAGAAGGCGCTCCAGCCGAGAATCGAACGGGAGAACCTCATGCTGTGAGGCGACAATGCTAACCGCTGCACCACCGTGGCCTTATAACCCTTCTGCAAAGAAAAAAAACTGCAAAGAATTTTTTCAAAGTATAACCCTTCTGCATACTTTGAAAAATTCTTTACAGTTTTTTTCTTTTCTTTTTCAACATATTTATTAAATGTGACATTTTTTTTAAAAAGTGACATGGATTCACATACAGTAAGAGAAATGAAAATCAAACATAACATTTTAATTTGTGTTCATGCAGTATGCATGTATGTTTGCTTTTTAACAATTATCATTCACTCCAAAATTACATAAGTTGCACAAAATTTCTTTGTATCCAGTCCCACCAACAATACTGACATTTTCTTATATTCTACTTCCCTCTGGGTCTTCATTGTTCTATTACTATTTTCAAATGTTTGCGTCCCCAGCACAAAACCATGTTGATCCATTATATGTAATTTTTGGCAAAATATTTTCCATTCTCTTCGATACTATAAACATTTTATAATTATGGTTTAAAATTAAAATGTATTTATATGAAGCTGGATCTGAAGGGTACCCTCTTTGGATAATGCAGCCACCATAGCTTGCCTCCAGGATACTGATACTGTCCCCTTTTTAAAATATTGCTAAACAAAACCTTCCAGATCGTTATCACGTTCTTTCCCCCTAACTTCTAAACTTCCACTAGAATACCACACATGCTCATTTTTATCTAAACGTGCCTACTGTAACATTGTTATTCACACCCTGCACGTGGTAATATAATTCAGTACACTCTACTTTTTGTCTCTGCCTGCACCGCCATTTACATTCCATGTTAGAACTGATAAGGCAGCTGTTCTGATTTAAAGCAGTTACTTTTACATATTCTGTATGACAGTTTTTTTTTTAATATGTTTCCACCTTGCAACTTAAATTCACACACTAATGCTTGGTAGGCTGATCTTGTATGCAGTTATTGCTTGTCATCTATGTTTGAATTCATGTCACATTTATCCAGACTATTTGCTTCAGTAAAAACACTCAAGAAACAAAAAAAACAAAACACAGTTTCAAACCCTACAACCCATTTTAATTCACAGTAAATATGCATAACTGTGTAAATGTTCCAAAAAAAGAAGTTACTACTTCATATAGGGGCAGCTACCCCAAATAGACACTACATCTGCAGACTTCACCTATTCTAAAGTTTGGTTTCCCCTTGCTAGAAATGCATGCTATAGCCCATGTTACCTCTTGCACAGATACCATCTATCCTTGTCCTGGCTTTGTTTCCCTCCCAGGTATGAAGTGCAGCTTGCAAGGTCTCAGATAATTGATTTTAGCTTGTATGTACAAACCAGCAAACGATGAAACTAGTTACTACCACAGTACAGAGTATTCTTTGAACTATCCAAATAAAACGTGAAACTTATGTTAGAACCACTGATGTTAAGTTGTCCCATCTCGCCTTCGTTCTTGCTGTTTGGGATCGGAGCCGATCCTTGGCTCCGACTCGACCTACTTCTATAGCTCAAGAGCTATTTACTGGCTCGAGGCTAACCCATATTCCAGAATGCCCAGCGTCAGCCAACCAGATCTTATTTGCCACTTCAGCTGCAAGGTTGCTTCGTTACTGGCTCAGGCTTAGTATACTTTTTTATTATTACAATTGTTTATTCTTAAAAATTTATCAAGTTTTTGTCTAGATACAGTACTTTATCCCTATCGCCTTTCTTGTGTGTTGTAGCTTGTTGGCCGTCGTTCCATAGCTCACAGGCCTTCTGTTTCCCCTGAACTCATTTAAATTAGAGAGTCTCCCCCTCCCCTCTTAGGACAGCCGTTTAAATTAGAGGCTCTCCTTTCTGTTCCTTAACTGTATAAAAAAAAAAAAAAAAAAAAAAAAAAAAGTGTTTGTTTCTTAGTTTAGTAGTTAAACATGTCTAAAGAGGCCAAAGTTTCTGGCTTCAAAAAGTGTGACTCATGCTGACAGAAAATGTCTCTGACAGATGGGCACACTAGCTGTGTTTATTGTTTAGGGGCTGTGCACCTGCAGGACTCCTGCTCTATCTGTCATGCATTTAGTCCAAGGGTTCTGCAGGAGCGCAAAAACAAATTAATCCTTTGAGGATTATTGAAACCACAGGATACCCCGGCTAAAAGTTCTCAGCCAGTGAAATCCTCTGTGTGTCAAGCCGTCGGCTCCATCCTCGGAACTGACTCCTGGGCTTGAACAACCAAGTTTGTCTGTGCCGACTAGCAGCGACAAGTCAACTCCTCCCTCGGCTCCAACTGCTACCTCGGAGCTGTCTCGGATCCACAAGCGAGCAAGGTCTCCTTCATTGGAGCCGATCCGATCTGTGCCACAGTCACCCTTATTAGGAAGTGAACACAGTCATCGCTCTTCATCCCACTCCTCTCGATCCTCTAGGTTATCGGATCAGGATGTGGAGAAAGTAGTCAGCAGGTTGCTTAAATCACAGGCCCTTGCGAAATTACTTTCCAGCCCACCTCATCAGGTTGCGGCTCCATCCACCTCCATCTCCATTCCTCCTCCATCCACCTCCATCTCCATTCCTCCTCCAACTACACTTACTTCGGAGCCATAGACCATGGACGTGCTGATAGTAGAACCGACTGCGCTGATCACCTCCTGTTCGGTTCCGATGTCTGCTCCGATCACCTCGATTGTTCCGTCCAGCGAGGGATGTGGGTGCCGAAGCTCTCTCGTCGGCTCCGAGGGGGAAAGTGGCATCGGACCCTTGTCCAACCCCACTTTCCCCCTCGGAGCTTCGGCACAGGAGAGCTCGGCTCCCACATCGGCCTTGGAACAATCGCCCTCGACGTGGAGAAGGACTCCCATCTCTTCGGAGCCAGAGCTTTCTTTGCCTTGGGGTCGTGATGCCTTCGAGGTCATGCAGTGTGTGCTGTCCCCTGAAACAGCCTTACTGTCAGCCCCATTGGCTCCTTATCTTGTGGTGCCTGTGCCAATCTCTGCTCCTCTGGCCCAGAAGCGTAGGGAACCTATGCCCCAGGACACCCCATTGGGTGACCCCTCTTCCGAGGCCTCCCCTGATCACTCAGAGGAGCCTCCTTGGAAGAAGTGCAAGAGGAAGCACCTAGACTCCCCTGAGTCTGTCACCTCAGATACAGACCTGGATGAATCAGAATGGTCCCCCTCAGAAGGTTCATAGATTAATGCTAAGCTAACTGCCCTTTCGAGCCATTTTAAGATTAGCTAATTATCTCTTGTGAGACTCAAACCCTGCACCTTGTGTTTGTAAGGCAAATACCTTAACCATTAGGCCACCCTCCCAACACCTTTCCTTTTCGGACATCTTTGAAATGCTTAGGCAGAGGGGTGGCTGGTCTTCCCTAGCCCTTACTGAGGACAAGTCTGTATACCTGAAGGCATTCGGTTCCCGACCCTCCACCTCCTGGATGTCTCCACCTTTCGATCCACTCATGTCTGTAGTGGCTCGAAAGGCTTGGTCAGCTCCGGATTCTGTGGAACCTACTCCGAGGAGACCAAATAAATTCATAACAGCCCCCCAGGACAAACAATTTCTCACTAGAGCAGCAAGCACAGTTTCTTGAAGTATAAGAGCATTATAGAGGTGTTACTAGCAACATAGCACCTGATTTCATAGCACTGAACAGTATATTACTGCATAATAACCTGTTCTAGTTAGCTTGTCACTTCATCTGGAAGTAAAATGCTATGTGCATCTACATGTTATAGAGTGAGGCAGTTTTCCCATTGTTAGTGTCAGATGTACCCTGTTCATTAAACTTATCAGCCCTGGCTACCAACAGCAAAAGCTGAGTGACCTAATTCGGCCTGTAGTCTGAAAAACATTGTTTATAGAAAATGGTTTGCTTCTTGGTATTGTTGGGTAGCCAGTTCTCACTTTTTAGCAAAATGCACATCAAAGTCACAAACATATGAACAGGTAACAGACAAGTTTGCTTTCCATATGACTGTTATGCCCCGTGAGTGTATTGTTTCTTTACAGTATTCAGAAACAAGCCTTCTTAGCTAGAGGGAAGAGGGACTCACCCACTGGTTTGTAGGGGGATTCAGATAGGATTGACTTAACCCCTCCTGGATCTCCAAGAGTGAACCCAGCAGTAGGAAAGAAGTATGATGGGTCAGTTGGGGAAGGGGAAAAATCAGCAACAGGAGGCAGTGGAAGCCAAAATAGAAAATTGGAAAAATGTGTGTGTGTGTGACTACATGTACACAATGTGACAACCATGCCCTGGCCCAGCAATCAAGGAGCCTCAATCCTCACCACTAACACCAGGGAGGTCATCTCCTAGAAGAGGAAAGGATAACCAATACACACAGTAAAGTACAATTTCCCTTAAGTGCACACAGAGATCAGAGTCAGTCTGGGATTGGTTGCTCCCTTGCTCACCAGGTCCCCAATAAGACTCCCCACTGGCACAGCTGTAGGGTCCATGTCTCAGCCTAGCTGGGCAAGCTAAAACCTCCAGTATCCTCTCTGTCCAACCAGTGCTTTGTGTCCCTGCCTAAGTAGCTGACACAACACACCCACACTTTGAGAAGAGGTTATACAACCACACAGACCCTCCTGGGAAAAGGCTGGCACAGGTTCTCCAGCTGTGTCCCTATTATCCAGACCATATGGTAGTAATTCCTGCCACCATCCAGCTAATAATTATCAGCTACTAAAAGGCCCTTAAAAGGGTGTCAAATTATTACTGTTCAATATTATAATCCAATAGTAGTATGACTAGTCCAGGCTTAATTTGGAGTGACTTAGACAGTAAAATCTGTAAATATGTAATGTACTTTAGAGGTTAAATTATCTCTACATAAACCAGCCACAGGTAAAGGTTTTAAAATATTCAATAATAAATAATTAAAACACAAAACTACTACAGTACAATGCTACTCGAGTTCAGAGATGACACCGAAACTTAAAATAATATCGTAGGAAGGATCTGATTTCAAAGAAAAATACTTAGTCTAACTTTCTTCTAAGTTTAACTGTTCCTAAGAGAAATCACAGTGCTATAATCCTACTTACTTACATAAAGCATAAGCAGTGCTGGATTAGATGTCCAAGATCAAAATGCTTCCCAGTCTCTCACTCAACAATAGTTTTTAAACACTAACCAACAGCACTCTAAGGCCCTCCCAAATTACATCATTTCGGCACTTAGTCTGGAGTTCCCAGGCCACAAACTGCATTATTTAGCAAGCTAACACCTGCTCAGGAGACTACGACAATAAAAGGCATTTCACATATACACTCTAGCAGAAACCAGAGCAATAAAGCACCTTCCACATGTAAAGTCTGGCCCTTAACTTTAACCTTAAAACAATGGGCCTGAAGCCTTCATCCAGACTCACTGGTGCCGACTTGTAAACATCAAAGAGATTCATAAGATCTTTTCAGCTTCAAAAGACGCATTTGAAATGCTTGGCTTGGTTTTCCTTACAGCAGATTGCAATGTTGCAGCAATCTTGAAGTTCACATTTTACAGTGTTTTCTTTCATTTAAAAACACAAGCCTGTATTTTACATTTATTTATACAATAGATAGAATTATGTATCAAATTCTATTTGAGTAGGCAGGCAGCCTTCGCCCATTTTCCTCCAATATTCACATCTCTTCCACCCCGGGGAACTCAAGCAATTTTTTCAAGTGCCCCTTGAGAAACATCGCTTGAGAGTGTCCAGTCTATCTAGGTGTACCTCACCCCATTTCCTGTCTTGAGAGCCCATCTGCATTGGCATTGCTACTCCCACTGCGGTACTGCAGTGACATATCATATGCTTGCAACCTCAGGCTCCATCTTAGCAACTTGGCATTTTGCTGACTGGCTCTGTTTAACCATGTTAGAGGGTTGTGATCTGTCATCACAGTGATTTTTCTTCCATACAGATAAGGCTGAAGTTTTTGTAGTGCCCACACTATGGCTAGTCATTCCTTTTCTACCGCTGCATAGCATTCCTCCCTGGGTTGGAGCCTATGACTGAGATAAACCACTGGGTGCTCTTCTCCCTCTGAAGAAATCTGGCTAAGTACAGCCCCCACCCCATAGTTTGAAGCGTCCACCTGC
The DNA here is from genome assembly GCF_019279795.1 of Protopterus annectens. Classification (NCBI taxonomy): domain Eukaryota; kingdom Metazoa; phylum Chordata; order Ceratodontiformes; family Protopteridae; genus Protopterus; species Protopterus annectens. The sequence goes on along the minus strand of NC_056725.1, from coordinate 507,824,348 downwards.
ACAACATATTCCTTGCTATAGTCTGGACTGGCTAACACAGGGGGTCCTTCCAAAGCTTCCTTAAGCCTCTGAAATGCCTGCTCACATGCTGGGGTCCACACTACATTATCTGTCCTGTTCTTCCTTGTCAGGTCTGCGAGGGGAGCATCTGTGGTACTATAATTGGGAATGAACTTTCTGTAGTACCCTGCTGTCCCTAAGAATGCCCTCACCTGCTTTTTGATAACAGGTGCAGGCCATGCCTGAATGGCTTCCACTTTGGCAGGTTCTGGCCTTATCTTACCACTCCCCACTCTATGTCCTAGGTAGGAGACCTCTGCCATACCCGCCCGACATTTGCTCGGCTTAATGGTCAACTCTGCCCTGCAACTCCCTGACATGCTGAAGGTGCTCTTGCCAGGAATGGCTATATATAGCAATGTCATCCATGTAAGCAAGGGCAAACCCTCCTGCTCCTGCTAAGATATGATCTACCAGCCTCTGGAAAGTTACTGGGGCATTCTTCATCCCAAAGGGCATCTTTGTGAACTCAGACAAGCCAAAAGGAGTCACAAAGGCTGACTTCTGTCTAGCACTGGGAGTCAAAGGCACCTGCCAGTAACCCTTGATAAGATCAATGGTTGTAAGATACTTAGCCCCACCCAGCTGCTCTAGGGTCTCATCTGTCCAAGGCATGGGGTAAGCATCTGTCTCTGTGTGACTATTTAATTTCCTGTATTCCACACAAAACCTGGTGCTGCCATCCTTCTTTGGCACCAGTACCACTGGGGAGGCCCACGGACTGTTGCCTCCTGAATCGCCCTTAGTTCCAACATCTCCTGTACCTCTTTCCTCAGAGTCTGTTTGAGTCCCTCAGACACCCTGTAAGGGGCCCGCCTGATAGGCCTTTGGGGTCCTGTAGCCACCTGGTGCTGCACCAGGTGGGTGCTCCCTGGTTTCCCGGTTAACATGCCCCCAAACTCCTGCAACAACACTGCTTGGATTTCTCGAACCTGGGTAGGAGATAGCTGCTGGGACATCGCTACCCCTTCCACCGAGGTGTCAGCCCAAGCCTCACTGAGGAGATCAGTCACAAGTTCTCTCTCAGACTCCTCCTGCAATCCACTGCAAATGCTCAGCACAAGGGCCTCCCTATTATAGTAAGGTTTCATCATGTTAACATTGTACAATTTGTGCCCCTGCCTTCTGCCTAACAGTTCTACCATGTAGTTAACTTCACTTAGCTTTCTTACCACCTTGCAGGGTCCCTCCCAAGCTGCTTGCAACTTGTTGTGTCTGACAGGAATGAGAACCATCACCTGCTGCCCTACAGCATACTCTCTAGCTCGAGCATTCCTGTCATTCCACACCTTTTTCTGTTGTGCTTCTGCCAGGTTCTCCTGGGCCAGGCCCATGAGTTCCCTGAGCCTTGTCCTGAGGTTCAGGACATATGCCACAACAGACTCCTTGTGCGACTCACACTTACCTTCCCATTCATCTCGAATTAAATCTAGAGGTCCCCTCACCCTATGCCCATACAGCAACTCAAAGGGTGAAAAACTTGTAGATTCCTGGGTAACCTCTCTGTAAGCATACAACAGATGGGGCCAATATTTGTCCCACTCCCTCTTAAACTGATCTGCAAATGCCCGTAGCATGGACTTGATTGTAGAGTTTAACCTCTCAACAAGACAATTAGTCTAGGGATGGTAGCGGAGTGGTCTTCATTTGCTTCATCCCGCAGGACTTCCACAGACAAGCCAGCAGGTCTGACATAAAATTGGCACCTCTGTCAGACAGTAATTAATTTGGGAAACCTACCCTGCTGAAAATCTCTAGCAAAGCATTTGCCACCTACTCTGCCTCAGTGGAGGACAAAGCCACTGCCTCAGGGTATCATGTAGCATAATCTACAATCACTAGGATATACTTTTTCCACGTGGAACTTGGGGTATTCAGAGGACCCACAATATCCATAGCTATCCTCTGAAATGGCTCCTCAATCACAGGCAAAAGGCATCAAAGGAACTCTCATCTTGTCTCCTGCCTTGCCTACCTTTCGGCACTGCTCACAGTTCCTGTAGTACCCTGTTACATCTCTGGAAATTCCAGGCCAGTAGAAGTTTTGCATAATATGCCTCTTTGTACGTTTTATGCCCATATGACCTGCAAAGGGTATATCATGGGCTATGGCTAGAAGCGCCAGATGGTAAGCTCTAGGCACTACCAACTGCTGTACTCTCTCACCTTCTAGCCCTCCCGCAGGGGTCCGCTCTCTGTATAGTAACCCTTTGTCCCAGTATACAGATTCCCCTTTCCCTTGAGGATCAGGTGCCTCCCTAGCTAACTGCTTCAGGCCTTGCAATATAGGGTCTGAGAGCTGAACCTTTCTCAGCTCTCTCCTTGTAACTCTTCCCAGCTCCCCTTCCACAGGAAGTCTGGCATCCTCTGACAGCAGTGCCTCACTGTCAGCCTGGCTCACCTCTACCTTTGTAGTTACCCTGTCCAAGGGAACATTGGTACCCACAAGCAGCTGTACTCACATTCAGTCTCACTGCTACAGCATAACTCACGCCCTGAAGTAACCACCTCAGCAGTCCTGGCTACAAGTATGCAGTCTGTCTGGCTCTCCCCCAGGCTACCAGACCCACATGCTTGTCTCCTAGCCTGACTGCATGTAACTGCATAAGTACATAGTACTGCCTCATCCAAATCCTTCCCTCTCAGGACATCTGCAGGATGGTAGTTCCATACACCTGTTGTTTCACGACAACCCACTGTTGGCATTTTGTCTCCCACTTACTGGCTCCCTCACCTTTGGTTCCCCACCTTGCCTCCGTGGACATCTGTATGGCACATGGCCCCACTGGTTGCATTCAAAACATTTAACTCTAGCTCCTGGATGTGTACCTTGACTAGTGGTTTCCCTGCTGCTGGAAGATTCTGTTGGGGCAGTCTGTGTTGCCCACCATGGGTTCCTTTAGTCCCATGAGCAGTACTGGGGGTCCCTTTCCTGTGCAGGGCTGCCCTGTTTGCTAGGTATAGGTCTCCCGTCTTCCCCAACTCCTCTGAAGTAGCACACTGTCTATCAGCTAACCAGATCCTCATGTCCTTAGGCAAAGTGCTAAGGGCTTGTTCCCTTACCAAAGGGTCTGCCAGCCCTTCAGAAGTGGTGACCTGACATCCACTCACCCAGCTATGAAAATAAGTGCTCAGTTCAGCAACATATTCGCATATATTTTCATCTGCCTTGCATCTATGCTCACAAAACTTTTTCCTATACATTTCAGGTGTTAGTGTACAACATTCCAACAAGTGTCTTTTTACAGCAGTATAATCAAAACAGTCAGTGTCATGCATTTTTGCTAAAGATGTTACAGCTTTACCATGGAGTAAGGGGGCAGGAACCATATCCAGAGCCCTTGGTGAACTTCATACTGTTTACATATCCGCTCAAACATATGAATGAAGCTATCAAAATTATTCCCCTCTTTAAACTATGGAAGAAATTTACTGACCTTTTGTGCTTCTGGGGTCCGGTTACTCCCTTCCCCATTACCTCCATGACAATGGCAAAGAGTCAGTATTTCCCTATCATGCCTCCTCTGCTGTTCATTTTCCTCAGCTTGTAGACTTCTCATTTTCTCAGCTGCTTCTAGTTCCATACACCTGGCCTCTAACTCAAGTCTTTCTAGCTCCAGCTGGATTTTGAAGTCCACTGCAGAAAGGTTGAGCTGTCCATTCTCTGAGGATATTGTATCTCCACTGTCAGTCTGAGTGTCCTCCAGGCTGCTTTTTTCTGATGCAGCTGTAACCAAGGCTGCAGTCAGGTCTGCCTTAGTCAGGTTTCCATGCACCAGTCCCCTAGCCTGTTACATCTCCGCCAGCTGGCTCCTTGTCAGCTTTCCATACTCTTCTGCTGACATGCTGCCTGCTCACCCTGACTAACAGAAGAAATAAAACAATTGTGATCTGAACTCTGAGTATACACTGCGTGGCTGTTTAAAATACAAAACACTTTTAGAGAACACTGTACATAAGCTACATGAACATGACGTAAAGATGCAGTTCCTGCAGAGTTTGTGTTCTCACTTTAGTCCAGATTTGCCTAATAAAGGTGAGTATTATTAACCCAGTCTATCATTTCTCCCATGTGAATGTGTGTGTTTGTGTGCTGTTAATGTGTACTAATAAATAACTGGCCTCTTAACTTTCTCAACATGTTCCACAATGTCTTTTGTGTGTTATACATTAAGGGCAATGTACTCAATGATGTGTTCTTTGTTTTTCATTTGTATAGGCCCCTGTCACCAAAGAACAACTAAAAGAAATTGAAAATGTCATACATGAGCTCATTCAAAAGGATGAGAAAATACACATGGCTGAAGTACCTCTGAAACTGACAAGCAGAATCCCTGGTTTGAGGACTATTGATGAGGTACCACTTTATTGTTATTGAGAGTAATGTTTGGAATACAAGTTCACTCTAGTACCTTGAGTTTTCTAAATCCATTTCTCTCTTTCCTTTCGTTCCCACAGTCACATTGGATTTACCCATGTAGTCGATGTTCTGGTACATGTAGTAAAAAAGTCAGAAGTAATTTATTTCAAATTATTTTTTCTGCTTGGAATTGTTGCCAGAGTTCAGAACCATGTAGTCTTTGAACATTGTTTATTCAAGATAGGTATGCTCCTATGCCAAGTAAATATACTGATGCTCTTTGAGATGGCCTACTTCACAATCAGAGCCTAGGAATTCAAGGCAAGTGGCATAAATAATGCTCTTTATGAAGCTCTGTAAAGTTGGGTGGAATCACTTCAGAATTAACTTGGGTGAAACCACTTCAGCAAGTCTTTTATTATCTGTAAATACCAAGTTCAGTAAGTCTTTTCCTGTGATGTCTGAAAACAATTACTTATTCAAAAGTAGCAGGTTCTAATATTCCTGTGAGGTGACTTGATTATTAAGGCATGGTATTTGACATGTCCATCACAGACATCAGTAAGAGGTTTTGTTTTATATGAGTTGGGAGGCATACTTGCATCATCTTTTGTGTTCAGTCAAAAAATTCTAAAGTGTATGTGGTGGATTTAAAGCTGTACTATGCTAAGGATGTGGCATTTGACTAGTTGTTTGCCACAGAACTTAATGTTGTATGTAGCCCTCTTTGTATTCATGCAAAAAGATGTCTAGGAAAAAATATATTTTTGCATTCCCCTCTATCCATCCACACCCCTTTTTCCCAGTTTTGCACATGGGGTCAGGGTGTCACTTCGATGTCAATCTTCCAGAGCCAATATTCCCACTTCCAGGATGATGCTAGAGTATTCAGCAGTAGAGATTGTATAGAGGATACATATATATATATATATATATATATATATATATATATATATATATATATATATCTATATGTACACACACATATAGAACAAGTCCTTTGGTGAGCCTGTAAATTGATAGTAAGTATGAGTGCAGTCTTTTTGCGTGTGAAGTCTGTGACCATCATTCTTTCCCATCCAGAAGTTGCTTTTCACTTTGTTCACACTGAATGATGGAATAGACTCTTTCTCCCCTTGAATTTGAGTTGGATAAGTAGATATCAGAGTGACCAAATGAAATTGCAGTGCTGAGAAGCTATGAATATTTTGTCAGGGATTATTAGATGATGATCATTTAAGTCTTTCATTTGTGGTACAAATATCTAGTGGCAGTACGTAAAATGTTTTTGACACTAATAATGACCTTAGACTAATCATTTGTATGAATTCCTTCTCATTGCAACAAGGCAGTTGTAAGACACTGTGAAACGCTAAGGAGCAATGAGGTTGAGATATCATGAACAGAAGGAAGTTAATGGTATTTTGTCATCATCAGCCCACTTTTTCCCCTTTTCTACATGGGGTTGAGGTGTTGTCAACTGTCAACCATCTATCTTGATTCATAGCCACTGTCTTACCTTCTTCAACACTCATGCCTGACTGTTGTAGCAATTCTCTCACACAGTCCATCCACCGCTTTGCTTGATGGCTCATTTTCTGTTGTCTTCTTCTATCTGTCCCAAATAATCTTCACCAAAGTGTCTTATGCTTTTCTGCATGTGCTCGGACCACCATAATCTGGTCTTTCTGACTTTTTCTGCAATTGGAGCTTCTTTAGCTTCTGCTTTTATGTTCTCATTTTTCATCTGTTCGACAGTGTGCATCCTGCCACCAATCTCAGCCTCTTCATCTCCATCACCTCTAGCTTCTTCAACTGCTCTGTCTTTACTGTCTGGGTTTCTGCACCATAAAGTACTACTAGTTGCACCACAGTTTTGCAAGCCTTACTTTTCAGCTACTCTGGGATTCTTCTGTAATACACTACACCTAACACTCTGCCAGTTGGCTGTATCCCCTCTGATTCTAGCTTTGAGCTCTTCATTCAGACTTCCCTTCCCCTCACCCTCTCCTCCCATATCAGCAAAAAATAGCAGCAAAGGATGAGAACCACAGGTGAAAAATAGAGGAAAATACAGTTTATTGGTAAGCACTTTTATCAGGTTTAAAATCACCAAGCTTATTCAGACACTATTTTACAAACATGCCCAGCCATTTATACCAGTGTCATAACTATCAGCAGCCAATGACATCAAGTAAACACTCCCACATGATTCATTTAAAAATTCAGGAACCTACAAGTTACAAAAAATACATGTTCCTTACAGAGACATCCATAGCACTATTAATGTTGCATTACATCCATCTACCATTTGCATTTATACATTACAGCACATTTTTAGTGATATATGCATATATATCTATATATATGCAAAATAAACTGACAAAAAACTACAGAAGAATAACTCACAAATGCACATAAAAACTTCCTCCGCTAAATCATAACATAAAAATGAAGACTAAAAAGTAATACTAGAGCAGATAGTTGAGCATGCTTTCGTTCTTTATTATCTAAGAACTTCATCAGAAAGAAATGTAATGGCATAGAACAGTTAGTCATATAGTGCAAGCAAAGTCATAAAAGTTAACAGTAACCTATTAACAGAAAGTAAGCTGTGTCACAAAGAAATGGTAAATCAATGGGTGTGTCCTGTAAACAGTAAGCATTAATTACACATAGTGAAACTTGAAACTGAAAATGTCAGCAGCAGTAAAAGATCAGTCAAACCATTTTAAGGCACATTTCAAGTTAATATTGTCATTTAACCCTGGTGTACAGTCTGCTCCCAGAAGGAGCTGCCACTTCAGTTCTCTAAATTCCAAAAAGTAGCATAGTCCCCAAAAAACATATCCACCTGTTCCACAACAAAGAAAATAAACTTGTCAAAATTAAGACAGGCAGCAGAATGTCTCGCTAAGGCATTTCTCGGATCCTGTCCTCTAATGGCTGTGTAATGCTCTTTAATCCTGTCCGA